>NW_017732225.1:151711-153974 GCF_001890085.2 Hipposideros armiger | reverse complement strand
CGTCTGTTCCTGGATTACAAACCGGAAAATGGAATGACAAAGCGGAGAGCTTCCCTTAGCTTCCTTTTGCTAGATGAAAGTAACTGGTCCAAACTCTATGAATTCTATGAATGAATAGAGACAAGTAAAAAGAGGTATACTTACCCAAATTGCAATGACTGATCCCACAACCACAATCTTGTGCCACATGAACTGTGCCATGTATATAGGTCTGTGGAAGTCTGGAGTTGTTTACTAGACATCTGGTATGCAATCAAGACCCTAGGTAGATAAAAGTGTAAAATCATGGGCCGGCCGAGTGGCGCGATGGTTAAGAACTCGCTTGGGATGCCAGAGGGCCCTGGTTGGGATCCCACATATGAGGGCGAGTGACACTGCCCTCTACAGCTAAGATGCTGAACAACAGCTCAACCTGGAGCTGGGCTGCCGTGAGTCGCCGGCGACGGTGTAGGCTGCAGCCCCTGTGGCAGTGGGTTGCCATTGGCTATCGTATGTAGTCAGCAGCCAGCGTGAGCGGCCAGCAGCCGCAGTGAGCGGCCGTCCAGAAGCCGGAGACTGATCTGCCTCGCCCGGGTAGAGCGCAATGACGGTGCAAACTTGGGCCAGTGAAGCAACGTCCTCCACAACTAGATTGAAGAACAAAACGACAGCAACTTGTCTGTCCCCCTTCTCTCAATTCCCCAGCACTGTTCCCATCCCCCCAACTTCCCAATACAAAAAATCTTAAAAAAAAAAGTGTAAAATCATAAGGAGTGACCTCATAAACATGGTGAAATGAGAGTTTTTCACCATCTCCCCTGCCCCAAAGAACACCAATTATGACAATTACCCATGCCTGAGAGGGCTTTTGTAGAAGTTCAGGTCGCCAGTGAAGAACTTCCAGCACACCTTTGGAGCAGTAATAATCCAGCAATTTTAGTCATGTTCATAAAAAACTTATATAAGAATATTCATAGAAGCTTTACTTATAGTATTCCCAAATTGAAAAAGAAACAAATATCCACCAATGGAAGAAGTGATAAGCAAGTTTTGGTATATTCATAAAATTGACAATTACTCAGCAATAAAATAAAACAACTACTGATAAATGCAACAACATGAATTAATCTCAAAAACATCAGGCTGAGTGAAGAAAGCCAAACAAAAACGGTACATATTACATGATTGTTTTAATACAAAATTCTAGAAGAGACAACTAACCTATGGTGTAGAAATCAGAATAGCAATTGGCTCTGGTGGAAGGGGTTGACTGAAAAAGGACATGAAGAAAACTTATGAATTGGAAAACTCTTGAATTGAATGATGGTTATATGGATTTACACATTTGTTTGAATTAGTTATAAACCTAAGATCTGAATTTGACTATATAAAAATTATATCTCAATAAAAAAGAAGAAAAACAAGGATTAGAGAAAACAAAATATATGTATATTCAAGTAACTCATAACAAAATTCTGGACAATATCAACATTATGCAGGTGGTGCATTGAATAAGATGAAGGAACATGAGAGTATATTAAAGTTACTTGCATTATTCAGGGGGAAAATATATACAGATATTGATAAACTTAAGAGAATAGGGGTAAGTAAACATAAGTAACTACTATGACTAAAAATAAAATGCATAATATTTAAATAATCAGAAAAAATTGATTTATCCATTGGAAAGTGGGGAAAGAGAAAAAAAGAAGTACAATAAATGACAAATTTGAAATATGTTGGAAAAAACAAGTCCTAATTTATACACCATCGTTGCAACAAATTAAATAAGTTAAACTCACCAATTGAAAGATGTTGCCATGCAGCTGTGCAGCTGTCTGTCCCCCCACGCTTAACCCTAAACTGTCCCTTTTGAGGACACTGTTCATACACCTTGCATCTCTCTGTTTGGCTCCAAAGGATGGTTAGTTAATAACGGGTAAGATTCCTCATGGGAGGAACAACCTAAGACAGGCACGGTTGGGTGGAGGCCATTAGGAGAAATCTCGGGGCTGACAGAGGTGGGCATGAGCCTTCACTCACCCCAAAAAAGACTGGAGGTTTTCTGCCTCTGTGGCTACATTCCTTCCTTCAAACTGCTTGGGAAGTGACCTGATGGTGTGATAGTATCTGTCCTCAGCACAATAATCTTATCTTCCTGGGGTCGTTTGCATATAGGGTGTGTGAAAGCAGCTTGAAGGGGTTCTTACTGGCCAAATTTGGAGTAACTTGAGAATCTTATTGCCATGGGTGGACTCTTGGTAATAGCAGCTTGCAGGCATGG
>NW_017732225.1:150416-151622 GCF_001890085.2 Hipposideros armiger | reverse complement strand
TACATAGAACATATTGTCTTCTGTGAATAGAAAGTTTGATTACTTCCTTTCCAATCTGTATACCTTTTTTTATTCTTTCCTTATTTCACTAACACTTCCAGTACAATATTGAAGAGGAGTGTTGAAAGCAGACAACCTTGCCATATTTCTGATCTTTGGGGAAAGCATTCAGTCTTTCACCATTATATGTGATTAAGTAGAGTCCCTCTACCAGGTTAAGTAAGTTCCCTTCTATTCCTAGTTTGCTAAAACTTCTAACCATGAATAGACGTTGAATTTCATCAAATGTTTTTTCTGCATCTATTGAGGTGATATGTTTTTCTTTTCTTAGGCTTTTAAAATGGTAAATTATATTTATTGATGTTTGAATGTTGAATCAGCCTTGTATATCTGGATAACCCCACTTGGTAATGATATGTTCTTATAAGACTTTTTAACTACAAATTCAACTTCCACAATAGTTTTAAAGCTATTCAAGTTGCATATTTCTTTGTGAATCAGCCTTTATTGTTTTTCTCTTTCAAGTAATTTGTCAATTACAAAGCTGTGGAATTTATTCACTTAAATTTGTTTGTAGTATCTCATTATCATGTTAATATCTGTAGAATATGTATTGATGACACCTTTTGCATTCCTGATATTGATATTGTGTCTTTACTCTTTTTCCCTGATTAGTTTGACTAAAGCTAATCAATTTTATTGATCATCTCAAAAAACCAATCTTCAACTAATTGATTTTCTATATTGTTTCCCTGTTTTTTATTTTATTTATTTCTGCTCCAATATTTGTTTTCTTCTGTTTACATAGGGTTTGATTTGCTCTTCTTTTTCTAGTTTCTTGAGGTGGAAACTGAGTTCATTGATTTGAGATCTTACTTGTTTTCTGACAAACACATTTAATGCTATAAATTTCTCTCTTAGTATCTCACAAACTTGTGTAGGGCTGTTTTCATTTTCCTTCCATTCAAAATACTTTCTAATTTCCTTTCAGATTTGTCCTTTACCCATTGGACTATTAAGTAGTACATTATTTAGTTTCCAAATAGTTGAGGATTTTCTAGAAATCTTTCTGTTATTGATTTCTAATGTATTTCAGTTGTCATCAGAGAACAAGACTTTGTATTATTTGAGACATTTGAGAAGAGAGAGAGAGAGAAAGAGAGAGAGAGAGAGAGAGAGAGAGAGAGAGAGAGAGAGAGAGAGAGA
>NW_017732225.1:126405-148211 GCF_001890085.2 Hipposideros armiger | reverse complement strand
GCAGCTTGAAGGGGTTCTTACTGGCCAAATTTGGAGTAACTTGAGAATCTTATTGCCATGGGTGGACTCTTGGTAATAGCAGCTTGCAGGCATGGGTAATCTGCTTGAGCAAGTTCTCAGGAATGAGACTCCCAGACTGTGGAGAGAACAATGCTACTTCCGGGTAGGTGGAGGAATAAAAGCGGTGTCGGCCGGATTCAGGGCTCTTAGTCCACAAGGCTGGAGACTCTTGGCCCCATACTCATTTAACTCTTGACTGCTGTTTCTTTTATTTCTTAGCCCTTCGCCGCCCCCTCTCGTTCTCCCACTGCTCATGTCGTGCAGAACGTGACAGAAAGACAGCAGCATGCAATCAAGAACATATGCTATTAGTGGACATCTCCCTTCCCCAGAAAACATGGAGAAGAAGGGACTGAGTGTATCACACTCAATCTCTCCCAAACTAAAAAGTGTACTTTCATAGAAGAATTATGTTCCTCCTTCTTTGAGGCTGGAACCCAGAGAAGTGCAGGATTAAATGGGGCAAAGACAGGCATACTCCTAGGCACTGTTTTGTGGCTGTTGACACGTTTAAAAAGACCAGGGGCTGAAGAAGGAGTAGGTAGCCCTAGAGCAAAGCCGAGCAAGGGCCCAAAGGACTACTTATATGGGGCACATGGGCTTGAGGGTTCCTTCAGTTTGTTTAGAGTTAGAGAGAGATGTATCCCCCGGAAAACTGGCCTGGAGCTTGAGAAACAGGCCTTCCATTGCCCAGCATGTCTTGGGAGTGGCAAAGAGCTAATGCCTGATTCAGTGACAACCTGGCTGTCGGTGAGAATGGGGGACCATCAAGCTGAGGATAAACTGAAAATCCTTTTGACTTTCTGCATTAACTTCTGCCATTCCCTGATTCAGAGCAGCAAAGAACCCTGGGCCAGGGTGGGCAGTAGAGCAAATGAGGGGTGTCACCAGTCTCATTGCAATTTTCCATATTATTGCCTCCAATAGTGTCCATGTGTGGATTGATTAAGTATATGACATGCAAGTGTAATTAAAATTGTGAGGCCCCAGAAAAATGTGAAGCAATAACAACAGCAGGAATACAGCAATAGCAGCAACACAGGACACCTGGGAGAATTTTTGCTTCCACCCAAAGGAGGATGGGAGGCAGGGAGAAGTATGTGAAAGAGATTCAGTTACTCACCTGCTATTAGTAAACTCCAGATACACTCACTCACTCCCATTTTATCTCTTTCTTTGAAACATAGGGATCTTGGTCCCAGTTCCATCACACACTCACCTCCTTCACTTCCATCAAGCACCTAGAAATTCCACCCCTGCTTCCTTGTACCTATAATGCTGGACAGACTTCCTTAAAATCTGAAAGCCGCCAACACTGCTCTGATATAATAACTCCAATTGCCCTACGCTGTCAGCCACCTGCTTCCAACATGATTACCACATCATGTTCATTCTACATCTTAAACCTAACTCAAATAATAAGAAAAGAATTTACCTTGGGACAGAGCCAGTGATCTCTTTTCCGGCTTCATAAAGCAGCTGTTGCCTACTCTGTTATTTCACCCCCTCCAATCCATCCATACTGTTTCCCACAGTGCCTGTACCAATTTGCAATCCCACCAACAATGCACAACAGTTTAGAAGACAAGTCTTTCAATAACAAAGGTATTGCAGCTTGAAGGGGTTCTTACTGGCCAAATTTGGAGTAACTTGAGAATCAAAATAATGATAATTGATTGTAGGCCATTCAATAATGAGCTCATATTAATATAAATGAATGAACAAAGACATAAATGGGGGGAAAGGGAAAGCTCTTTTTTACAGTAGAATGGCAACTCATAAATATATATAGAAGGAAAGATGGATTGAAAAAAATCACCATTTGCAACTATCAAAGTAATAATGGTTTTAGGCAAGAAACATTAATGTGTGCTAAAACTGGTAGAGGAGAGCTTTGTGTGGAACACGGGGTTTACATACTCTCAACTATCTGCCCATGAATGACTTATTAATTGCTAAGGGGAAATAGTAACTTTATAATGGAAAAACCTAGTGGACACCACTTTTTCTCCATGATAAAAGTAACATGACTGATATTGGGACAAAACAACATCATATGTTTCCTGGTGAGATGAATTGAGAACACTACATCACTACTTAGGTGTACATGCCAAAATATGCATAACCTGCAATAAATCATTTGGGACATCAGACAAACTCAAATTATGGATATTCTAAAAAATAATTGATCTGTATACTTCAAAAAATTCAGTCACGAAAAATAAAGCCTGAGGAACAGATGAAAGGAGACTAAAGACACATGGTATCTATGAAGTGTGATTAAAAAAAACACAGTGAATGTTGCTGCTGAGTGCCATCCAAAGAGTCCCACCCACTAATACCCTGGGTGGGACACTGTACTGTGTTACAGTTTTGCAAGATGTTACCATTGGGAGAAACTGAGTAAAGTGTACAAGGGATCTTTGTATTATTACTTACAACCGCATAATCTACAATTACACTAATAAAAAGTTCCCAAATAGGGAATTAAAAAGAAGGCACGTAAAATATTATTTCATTTATCTAAAATTACACACACACACACACACACACACACACACACACACACACACACTAATATTTGATGACTATGGAGATGTATGCAAGGCTGGTTTCCAAAACATCAACAGTGATTAACCCTAGGTGGTAAATCTTGGAGTAAGATTTCTCTGAATCACTACTAGTGCAGGGTCCCATTACTACTGTGGTTTTCTTCACAATTCCTATGGTCTCCATTCACACAGTCGCAGAACCCACAGAAGCGCTCAGGTGGGGCAGACAAAGGACAGGAGGAAGTCCACTTCGTTGCGAACGATGAGCCGCCCTGGGTGGATGTTGTCGGGCACGGCCAGGCTAGAGGTCATTTCCCAGGCTTCCACAAAGGCCACACGGAGGTCAGCAAAGGCAGCTCGGAGGAGCCGGTTCAACTGGAGGGTGAACCAGTCGCTGCCATATACAGACTTGTAGCCGGTATTGGCCAGTTTGATGACCACAAGAGTGTGGGGCTCCCGGGCCAGCAGCGCAGCCACAGCTGCCCGGATCCCTGCCAGCCGTCGCGCAAAGATGGTCGGAGGGAAGGTGGTGAAGTGGGCGCCCAGTCCCAGTACCACCACGGTGTGGGGACCCCCGGCCAGGCCCCCCAGCTCTCTGGCCACAGAGTGCAGGGAGGCCACTGGTGTGCGGAGGGAGCGCAGAGGCCAGCTGTGAGCCCGCCAGTGCAGCACTATGTTCCGAGTGGTCTCCACTGCCATTAGGGGCCCCGTCTGATATGTGGCATGTAGATCCATGGGCTTTAGGGCTGTGGGGAGGAAGAGAGAGGAGGCTTAGGAGTTAGTATAGGACTGTGTATCATCCTCTTGTACAAATGAAAATTCTAGTCCCCATATCCCAGGACATAAACATTCTGTCTCTAAACCCGAATGCTTCCCTGCCCCACTTCCAAGTTTCAAGGTTGCCAAGGATCTCACTCTTATCCATCCAAACTCCTATTCAGTTTGCTTCATTTCTCTAAGACATTTGACTTCTCTATGCTGAGTGACCTCTTCCAGAAACCTTTCTTTCTTATTTTGACACGACATTGTCCCATTTTTCCCCTACCATTCTGGTCATTCTTTGTTCAATTGTTAGCTTCGTATTTTCCTCGCATTTTGTTAATGTGCTATTCCCTAAAATTCTATCACTATCATCCACATTTCTTTTCTATCTTCCCTTTGGGGAATTCTTTCACTCTTACCGCCTCTGTTTTTGTCTAAGACCTGATGGCTTCCTCCTGAGCTTTGATTCCACACTTTCAATTGCCCAATCAATATTTTCTCTCTAGTGGCCCACCATGGCCTCAGACATTTCGTACATTGCCTTGATAGATGAATCTATCATTTTGGCATGCACAAATCTCTCTCTCCCTTTCTACGTCCTCAACTTCCCCCTACTGTCCCACACTAGTCAGCTATTGTTTTGGTGACTTTCCAATGTTTTGTTGTTTTTTCTTAGTTCTTCCTGGGGAGGCCTTTAGCCATATTTAATACCTCTCTGTGTCTTAGTCTGAAGTTAGATAATTCACCAAGTCTTAGTCATCATTCATTTTTAAGGCTTCCTGTTTTCAACTCATGCATACAACTTTTAGTTTAAGCACTTAGTACCTCTTGGCTACATTCACCTAGCAATATTTTACAGGTACAAATTGGCACTGTTCTGGGTGCTTTTGTATACAATGGTAAAAAAGAGACAGATATCCTTGCCCTCGTGGAGATTACTGTCTCTTGGGAGAGAGAGATTTCCTGATGCAGAAGAGAGGTTGAAAATTTTGAGGAACTGAAAGGAGGTTGGTGCCCCTGGAGCATAATGAATGGCATGAGATGAGGTTAAGATATAAGCAATGTCTGGTCATGTAGTTCCTCACAGATCATGTTAATGATTTTGATTTTTATCTCAAGTAAATTTAAATTGAAAGTGAGTAGCATCATCCAGTTTATATTGTAAAAAGCTCATGCTTGCTCCTTTGTGAAAACCTGGGGTGAAATGGGGAGCCCAGTTTAAAGGACTTTGTGATAAGTTTAGCGATGATCAATGGTGAGGAGAAGTAGAAATAGAAATAAGAGGGTGAAAAAAATACACACACACACACACACGCACACACACACGCGCACACACGGGTGCCAAAAAAATGGTGTGCCAAAAATGTATACAAGTAGACACTTAGTCAGTGTTGCTCAAGTAGTAGTTTGCCGTAATTAGAAGTGCCTGGATGCTGATGGTAACCACTTTGAGCACCTCTTGTAATTGCAGAAGTCAAATGTGACTTGTATTCATCTATTGTTATCGGTATATATTGAATATTACAATTTTAATTCAGTTTTTTCCTTTCTTAAAATGTGTATCATTTTTTTGGATATATATCATTTTTTTCTTTTGTAGCTAAGTTTTTTACAGCTTTATTGAAGTATAATTAACAAATAAAAATTGCTTATATTTGGGCCGGCCTAGTGGCGCGATGGTTAAGAACTGGCTTGGGACGCCAGAGGGCCCCTGTTCAGGTTCCACATATGAGGGCCAATGACACTGCCCTCCACAGCTAAGATGCTGAACAACAGCTCGACCTGGAGCTGGGCTGCCGTGAGTCGCCGGCGACCGCTTAGGCAGCAGCCCCTGTGGCAGTGGGTTGCCATAGGCTACCGTGTGTAGCCAGCAGCCAGTGTGAGCGGCTAGCATCCACAGCAAATGGCCGTTTAGAAGCCGCGACTGATCTGCCTCACCTGGGAAGAGCGCAATGATGATGTCAACTTGGGCCAGTGAAGCAACATCCTCCACAACTAGACTGAAGAACAAAAGGACAGCAACTTGTATGTTCCCTTTCCCCCAATTCCCCAGGGTTGTTCCCATCACCCAATTCCCCAATAAAAATCTTAAAAAAAAAACAAACAATTGCTTGCATTTAAGGTGCACAACAGGATGTTTGGAGAGAATTACAACAATTAACCTAATTAACATATTTATCATCTTACAGTTACTTTTGTGTGTGTGTGGTGAGAACACTTAAGATCTACCTCTTTAAAAATTTCAAATATACAATACAGAATTGTTAACTTCAGCCACCATGCTGTACATTAGATCTCCAAAACTTAATCATCCTGAATAACTGAAACAGATGTATTTTTGATGTAGAGTAAATAGGATTAAGTAATTAATTGGATGCTAGCATCAAAGAACAGGAGGTTTTATTGAGTCCCAGGTTTCTAGTTTTAGCAGTTGAAAGATAATGGTATTTACTGTGTTTTAGGAAGTTTGGATTATATTTTAGTGATTAGGCAAGGAGGATCCAGAAGTTAGTGCTACACTGAATTTTTGGATGCTGGAGAGACATTGACATGGAGATCTCAAATTCAGAAGAGAGGTCTGGGCCAGAAAGATGAATTTGGAATTCATTGTAATTATGTATGGCATCAGAGCCATAAGAATGGGCAAGATCACTTAGAAAGATTGTGACAGGGAGGAAAGAAGAGAGTCCAAGAATAACTTCAAAGAATCTTATTTAAAGGATGGATAGAGGAGGAGGAGACTGAGAAAAAAAAACCAGAAAAATAAGAGGAAAACAAATACAAGCAGTGATATGAAAGTCAGTAAAATAATTTATTTATATTTGAATAAATTGGATTTCTCATCTACTCAATTAAGACAAACATCCAAACTAAACCACATAGGCTGTTGAAGCTATGAGGAAATAGTTTCCTTTATTCAATGCCATTGGATGTATAAAATGAGGAATTTTGGCAAGATCAAACAAGTTTACTTTGTATTTACTTTTTGACAGATACAACTACTAGGAGTCTATCCTGCAGGACCACTTGAATAAATAACAAATACCATATGATGAGTTTATTCATAGTGGCATTGTTTATAATAGCAAAAATTTGAAAAGGACCAGATGTCCAGAAATAACAGATATTTATACAAGGAGTTGTGTACAGCTATAATAATGTACTGATAAAGAGAGATATCCCAATATACTAAGTGGGAAAATAGGTACAGAATGTGCTATGCTATATGTTACCTTTTGCTAATGGTGCACTGTGAGATCTGGCCCAAATACCCTGATGAACACAACTTTTAAAAGTAATTTTAAAAGTTTTTAAAAATTATGAGAAGAGGGGTAGAATTGAAGATCAAAGAGATAGATTAGGGCTGATTCTGAACTGCGGATATTTGTGAGTAAAAACAGCAGAGAGGAAGCTCTGCTTTTGCCATTCTCAAGAGGTGGAGTGGACATGGGTTAAAATCCTTGGCAATCAAGGAAAAAGACTTTAGTGAAATACTTTCTGCTTTCGGCTGAAACTCCAAAAGACTGACCTGAGATCATTTACCTATCCATGAAAGTTCACTGGAAGGCAGATATGTATTTTGGTGGCTTTGGGGGTTGGAACTTAGCATCCACCAAAGGGAAAAACCTAGTGTAACGTTCCCTCTATTGGGCTAGAAACAAGAAGAACTTTATTCTGGGTATTGGTGTGTACTGTACTCCGAGGGATTATCTAGATGGCTCACAAAATGTCAAACCTTGTTTCTAAACTGTAAGTACTCTTTGATGTCTGCCAGAATGAAAACTCTTCTTCAGAACAAGATAACATTGCCTTAAGTCTTGTGTTATACACAAAAGTATCTTGTCAAACAAAACATCCATGAAACAATAAAATATCACAAGACATGTGATGAGGCAAAACAAAATGAACTAGAGGAAATAGAGATAATAGACATCAGAAAGAAGCATACGGGGACTCCAGATACTGGGATTATCAGACACAAACTGTAAAGCAACTATGCTTACTATGTTCAAGGAAATAAATATCTAATTTGAAAATCTCAGCAATGAACCAGAAACTATGAAAGAGATATTGGAGGTCTGAAAAAGAATCATCTAAAAATTATGGAAGTAAAAAACACAGTAAAATTTAGAACCAATGGTTGGGTTTAATAGCAGATTGGACACAACAAGAGAAAAGTAGTGAGTTGATATACAGATTACAAAGAAAGACCTAGAATGAGAGAAGAGGGAAAAAAATGAAAAGCACAGAAGAGAAGGAAGATATAGAGAAGAGAGTGAGAAAAACAGAACATAATTTAATTGGAGTCCCAGAGAAAAGGAAGAAAAATAGGAAGAGGTAATATTTGAAGAGATCATGGCTGAGAATTTCCCAGAAACAATTAAAAACATAATGAAACGCATTGATCTACTATTTCAAAGGTCCCAACAAAGCCAAAGTAGAATTTGTTGAAAAATCCATATCTAATCACATTTGATTGAAAATACAGAAAAAGTCAAATGAAAAATAAGAGAAGACAAAAATTACCAATGCCAGGAATCGAATAGAGGCTATCACTAGACTCTGCAGACATTAAAGTATAATCAGGGAGTATTACAAACAACTCTACACACACAAATTTGACAACTTATTAAAAAGCACAAACTATTACAACTCACCATACATATAATAGATAATTTGAATAGCACTATAACAATTAAGAGAAATGTAAGAAACTTAACCAAATGCAATGTGTGTACCTTGTTTGAATCTAGTAGAAAAAGATAAAGCATGCAAATCGTAACCAAAGAAAGTTGATACAGATCTTAAGGCAACTAGGAATAAGAAAGTTTTCTTCATAAGGATAAAAAATTCAGTTTTCTAGGAATTTATAATAACTCTAAATAGTTATGCATCTAATAATATAGCAATAAATAAATAAACCAAATTCCAAAATACACGCAGAATAATGAAAAAAATCACAATCATTCTGGAAGATTTATATATACATATATATATATATTAATAACTGGTAAAATAAGTAGACAATTATTAGTAATGATGTAAAGATTTGAACAACATGATTTTTAAAAATCCCTGTTTAGATACTGAAATGATCAATTGTAGAATACCTATGTGCAATATTTACAAAATTGATTGTATATTGGTCCAAAAATTGGTTTTCATCAAATCTCAAAATATTTCAAAATTTAAAAATATGTCCTCTGATCTCAATGCAATTATATTAGCAATCAATAACTAAAATAGTATTAACAGAAAGATATATCATGTTTAAACATCTCAGTTGAAATCAAATTGAACTACAGATTCAATACAATCATAATTAAAATCACAACAGAAAATTCTTTATCAATTCCACAAATTGATTGAGTCATATAGAAGCACAAAGGGGGGAAAAAAAAAACCAAGGCTCTGTTAAAGAAAAACAGAAATGTAGGTCCTGTCCGCCAGAAATCCAAAATTATTACAACACTATAGTAATGAAGACTGGGTAGTATTGGTGCTGATACAGACAAATAGATTCATTAAACAGAATAGAGAACCCCAAACAGACGGACATAAGGACGCCTGCTTTATGACAAAGATGCACTGCAGAGATTTGGGGAAAGGATGGCTTCTCAGTCAATGGTGCCAGGGCAATCAGGTACCCCAATATACAACACTTAAAAAGAAAAAGATGGTTTTCTTTCATGACTAATTAGAAAAATTCAAATGAAAACCACATAAGCTGCTACTACACACCCATAATTTTTGCCAAATATTAAAAAATGATACTATCAAATACTGTCAAGAATGTGGAACAGCAAGAAAAACTGGTGAAAGAGTAAACTGGTAAAACCACTTTTTAAAAATTGGCAGAGTGCTCACTTCGGCAGCACATATACTAAAATTGGAACGATACAGAGAAGATTAGCATGGCTCCTGCGCAAGGATGACATGCAAATTCGTGAAGCATTCCATATTTTAAAAAAATAAAAAACAAAAACTGAAAAAAAAAAATTGGAAGAATCCAAAAAGTCTAAAGATATACACTTACTCTCTGATCAGCAAAACTGCCACCAGGTGACATCCTACAAAAACACAAGTTCATGTGGATTGTAAAATTACATATACAAGAACATTTATAGGAGAATTTTTCATGATAGTCCTATCAACAGAATGTAAAAATACAGTGTGATGTAATCATACAATTAAATACATGTGAAAATGGATGAAAGAATATGGATGAATCTTAAACACAATATTAAGTAAAAATAATGCAGACAACGGATTTCATAGTGTATGTTTTCATTACTATGAAGTTGGAAATCAGGCAAAATTCATCCCATGTATTGTTTAGAAGTGCCTAATAAGTTGGCAAAGCTATAAAGAAAAACAAGGGCATAAATATTATAACAGTTAGAATAATGATTAACTCTAGAATAATGGGAGAGAGAGAGGGAGTTATAACAGGGGAGACATGGTATCAGGAGGGCTTTTGGAGCGAGGGTCTTGTTCTCTTTCTTATCTGAGGTAGAAGTTATATAGATGATCATTTTATAACAATATAAACTGTTTTATGCATTTTCTATGTTTTGTTATATTTTATAATAAAAACTTTAATAAAATTATGCACACCTATTAATATACAAGGACTGACAGTTAAGTTTGCAAACTTACCACCGTGAGCTTACATTGGCAGCACTGTACAAATAGCTCAGTAAGGTTTCATAACCTTGATCTATCAGTGTTGATGTGTGTCAGTGTCTTGCTGAGTGGCGTTCATTATCATTGTTGCATGTTTTTGTGTGCCATCGTGAGAATGTCTGAGCTTGAATTAGAGCAAAGAACAAACATTAAATATCTTGTTAAACATGGCAAGAGTAGACGTGAAATCAGGGACATGTTAGTCCAAGTTTATGGGGATAATGCCATGAAGAAAACGGCAGTACACAAATGGATTAAATGTTTTTTTGAGGGCAGAGAACGCGTCACTGATGAAGAGAGGTCAGGGCGGCCAGTAATGAGCAGAACTGACGAAAACATTGCAAAAATTCATCGAATTGTGCGTCAAAATCATCAGCTGACTGTGAGAATCATAGCAGACCAAGTAAACATCGATAGAGAAACAGGAAAATCTGAACTGAAAATCTTAGCATCAGAAAGGTGTGTGTAAAAATGGCCCTGAAGAAGCTTGCCGATGAACAAAAGCAAAGGAAAGTCAAAGTTTGCGAAGCTTTTTTGGAGAGGCAAGACGATGTTTTGGGCCATGTTATCACTGGTGATGAAACGGGAGTGCCAATATGACCCTGAAACAAAGCACCCAAGTGCACAATGGAAGTTAACCAACTATCACGACCAAAAAAAGTTCCGTCAGTCCAAATCAAAAGTCCAAACGGGGCCGGCTGAGTGGCGCGATGGTTAAGAACTGGCTTGGGACGCCAGAGGGCCCCGGTTCGGATCCCACATATGAGGGCCAGTGACACTGCCCTCTACAGCTAAGATGCTGAACAACAGCTCAATCTGGAGCTGTGCTGCTGTGAGTCGCTGGCGAAAGCTAGGCTGCCGTCCCTGTGGCAGTGGGTTGCCATGGGCTACCGTATGTCGCCAGCAGCCAGTGTGAGCGGCAAGCAGCCAGTGTGAGCTGCCATCCAGAAGCTGGCGACTGATCTGCCTCGCCTGGGAAGAGCGCAATGATGATGTCAACTTGGGCCAGTGAAGCAACATTCTCCACAACTAGACTGAAGAACAAAAGGACAGCAACTTTGTTCTCCTTCCCCCAATTCCCCAATAAAATCTTAAAAAAAAAAAAAAAGTCAAAACGATGTTGCTAACCTTTTTTGATATTAGAGGGGTTATTCATTATGAATTTGTACCAACTAGAGAGTAAACCAAGTTTACTATTTGAAAGTACTGAAATGGCTGCATGAAAAAGATGAAAACGACCTGAACTTTTTTTGCCAACAATTTATGGCTCTTGCATCATGACAATGTACCAGCTCACACAACACTGTCTGTGAGGGAGTTTTAGCCAGTAAACAAATAACTGTATTGGAACACCCTCCCTACTCACCTGATCTAGCCCCCAATGACTTCTTTTTTTACCCAAAGATAAAGGAAATATTGAAAAGAAGATATTTTTATGACATTCAGGATATCAAGGGTAATACGATGACAGCTCTGATGGCCATTCCAGAAAAAGAGTTCCAAAGTTGCTTTGAAGGGTGGACTAGGCACTGATGTCGGTGCATAGCTTCGCAAGGGGAGAACTTCGAAGGTGACCATGGTGATATTCAGCAATGAGGTATGTAACACTTTTTCTAAGATGAGTTCGCGAACTTAATTGTCTGACCTTGTATGCTGATGAGAATGTAATGGAAATTATGATGTTGAAAGAGATGATTTAGGAGGGAGGGGAGAAATTGGTAGAGAAATGTCCTTGAATAGGCAAGAGGGGATAAGACTTAGAGTTGAAGTGAAAGGACCAGTCATAGGAGCATGGAGAGTTCATTTTCAAAAACAGATGGGAATACTGGTACAGATGCTGGTAGGACAGGAAATGTGGTGGTGGAAATTTGGAATTTCACTTCTGATTGCTTTATTTTGTTCAAGAAAATATGTAAGGTCAGCAGCTGAGGATGAAGATGGTTTCAGGAAAGGAGAAGCTGTGATGTAGTCAATGAGGACAGCGGTTCAGTCATCCTGGTGGCTCTTAAACTGCGAGTGCCCATCAGAATCACCTGGAGACTTGTTGAAACACAGATTGAACATCTCCCAAGAATTTCTGATTCAGTAGGTCTGAGATGTTGCCTGAGAAATTGCAATTTCTAACAAACTTCCAGGTAATGCTGATGCAGCTGGTATGGGGACCACATTTTAAGAATTACTGTGATTGTTGTGCAGCGTTAGTGCCCTCTAGAGGTTTGTGGTCATGCATTTCAAGTGAGAACAGTCAGCATGATGGAATGAAACTGCCTCAGAAGCACCTTTCCTGACTTTTTAATTTATCTTCTTCTGTCTCACCATCGTGTACTTTCACAGTATTTTTTCCTCCCAGAACTTTTCACAGGAATATTGATATTTTTGTTGTTGGTCACTGTTATGTTCCTAGAACAAAGAACAGTGCCTGAATATCATAGGTGCTCAATAAATATTTATCAATGAAAAACTGTGGCAGTGGGCCCTAGACAAAGGCTTTCCCAGACCATGTGGTCACTAAGGATTTCGCATGGGCTTCAAACAAAGCATTCCTGGACTGTATAGTCATTAAGGCTTCCGCGTTTGGTATTTCCAAACTCCTACCCATCCTGGGAGCCAGTCAGGAACTGGCACAATGGCCACATGTCCTAATAATAAATCTTAGCTGCCAACCTGGAAACCTCAGGGTATATAGTACTGAGTCCCACCTAAGTCGGGGCTCAGCCTCTGGATGTGAATCCGCTGAGCCAGTGCTGGCATTAATAAAAGTTGCTTCCCAAGCCTTGGTGTCCTGTCTTTCTGTCTGAGTTTCCCACAACAAAATAAGAAAGGATGGAAGGAAGGAAGGAAGGAAGGAAGGAGGGAAAAGGAGAGTCAGAAAAAACAAATTACCACACAAAAAAACTAAATCATCGTATTAGTTTTGACTATTAAGAGAAAAATATTTACATAATTATAAATATAAACACAGTTCACCGATATGTCTAAAATTAATATAGATACATTGGAAAGGTGGGAAGGGGAGGCTAGCTAGTTGCTTACCTCTGTATTTTCTTTTCCTGACAACTATATTTCCCAAATTCTCTGTTTGGACCATGACTGGGTTATGGTAATTGGAGCTTGAGCAGTAAAGATATACACCAGCTCCATGCCTGGTCATAAAACACCCATACAATTCTCTGTTCTCTCTCCTTCCTCCCTCTTCCTCTCTTTCTCTGTCTCTTTTTCCTCATCAGTGGGTTGGGTGCAGAAGATACTCTGAGAGACACTAGGGGACAGTGGAGACATAGGATAAAAGGAACCCAGGTTCCAGAGTCACAGCTTTGAGGACTACAGTGTGGAATCCTGCTCTCAAAGGCTGGATTTTGGCTGAGCAGAACAAATTTTTACTGTGTCAAACTGTTACCGGCCAGGAGAGTGCTCCCCCACCCCCAAAGACTTTTAAGTTTTCTTTCCTATAGAAATGTAAAGTATAGAAATGTTAAGTATAGAAATGTCTCCTCCCTAGTTTCTTAGTTTCTTAGCCCCTGGCTTTGATTACTCTTCTCATCAGTTTGTGAATCCTAGATTAAAGATGCTCCTAACCTGAATCCTATAATTCTCCTATCCCCCCCATCCCGACTTCTTGATTGCTTTGTAAATAAGTTTCTGAATCCTAAACAATAGAAGTCTCCTACCCCTGCTTCAGATAACTACTTGAAAGCCTATGACTTCCTATTTCCCAGGCCAGTAAGCTGAATGCCAAACCCATTCTGGGCCCAGACAATTCATACCACCTGAGTAACAGGCTGAATGGCCACAGGCTTCATGAGAGCTAACAGATTTATTAATTAAAATCTATTTTTCCTCATGCAGGTACCTTGGGGATACAGAGGATACCCCAACAAGATTGTCAGTCACAACCAAAAGAAGCGAACACCGCCTTCCAGGCAGAGCTCGAGACCTCTTCCTCTCATCTGAGATAAGCTAGGGAGAGAGTTCCGTGAATCTTCCAATAGGCAGGAACAACTCTACACCCCTGCTTAGTTGGAAGCAGATCAGAAGAAGAGACCTCCTGTCCCTCAGCTTCCCATAGAGATTTTATGGGGATCATGTCTCTCAAAGGGAAAACTAGGCAGGCAGTTAGAAGCAGACATTGGGTCTCTGCATTCCTGCATGTCCCACAGAATGTGACCGCCCAGTTATCTCCCCTCTCAACCCAAAACTTCTTTTCATTGTAACTATCTACCCCTAAAAGAAATGGGTGCAAAATACCCAACTAGATCAGACCAGTCACTCGCACCTGCACAGTACCTCTTGTCAATCACAGGTGCTAATCAAGTGCTCCCACGCCCTTAGGGGAACAGCCCATTCTAGAGAAGGGATAAAAACCCCAAATCCTGGGAAGTCCGCCCTTTTTTCCCTTTTTTTTTGGACGCCCTCCTCTTTTGACCTTTTCTTCCTTTTCAAGCCTTTTGAGCCTTGCCTTTTCGTGTGGCCTGCTCCAAACTCTTTGGAATGTAATTTCTCTTCTAATAATGGGCCCTTGAGCCATTCTCTACTGCTCAGCCTACTTCTACTCTTTGAAATGTCCTATCTCTTTGAATAAACTACTTTTTCAGTACTTTACTCTGGCATCTCGTTCAAGTCTTTGCTCGAGTTGCAAAGGACCTGGACTTTGTGCCGAGAAGGGCCCACTTTCTGACAATAAAACCACTGAAATTCTAGGGCTATTTTTATTTTGGCAAAAAAGCGAAATGTCAAAAATCGACTCATTAGGAATTACTAGTGTATAAGTCAGGGTTCAATCAGGAGAAAGAAATCACACATTAGTTTGAACAGGGAAAATTAATGTAAAGAATTATTAACTATAATAGGGGAAAGAGAATTCTAAAGAATACTATAATGATGCAGAAGAGAGCCTGAATTCTGGAATAATTTTTTAACTTTTTTTTTTTTTTTAAGATTTTATTGGAGAATTGGGGGAGGGGAACAGCGTTGGGGAATCTGGGGAAAAGGAATAGACAAGTTGCTGTCCTTTTGTTCTTCAGTCTAGTTGTGGAGGACGTCGCTTCCCTGGCCCATGTTGGTATGATCATTGCGCTCTTCCCGGGTGAGGCAGATCAGTCGCCAGCCTCTGGACGGCTGCTCACGGCGGCTCTTTGCAGCTCACGGTGGCTCTTGGCAGCTCACACCAGCTCACACCAGCTCACACCAGCTCACACCAGCTGCCGGCCACTCACGCTGGTTGCCAGCCACACACGGTAGCTTATGGCAGCCCACTGCAGCAGGGGCTACAGCCTACGCCATCACCGGCAACTCACAGCATCCCAGCTCCAGGTTGAGCTGTTGTTCACCATCTTAGCTGTAGAGAGCAGTATCACTGGCCCTCATGTGGGATCCGAACTGGGGCCCTCTGGCGTCCCAAGCCAGTTCTTAACCATTGCACCACTCGGCCGGCCCTAATTCTTTAAATTATTAATTTGCTCTAAAGTGGAATCCATTCTGTTTTTTATTCCTTCTACAGGGTTTTTAAAGGATATTTCCATTTGCAAGATATCTAATTGGTTTTTTGTAATATATAAGGAATTCAAAGTAACACATACATTGATTAAAATACAATTGACTCCAGGAGGGACCTGAGCTTCCATTCCCATCTGGTAGCAACATGGCATAAAAAGGTGGAGTGAAGATATGGTAGTTGGCACTGTGCTCGCCCACCCCTGGTGTCAGTAGGGCAAAGTGTGGAGTTAAATTTAAACTTGTACCTTCACCCAGTGGCAACAAGGCCATGGAGTTGGTGCTCCATTTTCACTGGGATGGCATCAGCAGGACCCAAAAGGGAGCTGAGCACATACCTAGACCTGCATGCTATACCTGAACAGGGTGAGTGCTTGCTAAAAAGAACAAAGGTAAAATAAGATCCAGAGTCTCCCAACATAATATCCAAAATGTCTAGTAAACAATAGCAAATCATTTATCATACCAACAATCATGATAATCACAAATTTGAATGAGAAAAGACAATTATCAAGTGCCAACACCAAGATTATTCAGATGCTGGAATGATCTAATAGGGATTTTTAAAGCAACCATCATAAAAAAATGCTTGAGCGGGGCATTATGAACATTACATACCTATTAGTATAGCTCAAATTTAAAAGATTGATTTTTCCAAGTGTGGGTGAGAATATAGAGCAACTGGGAGTCCTACCCAGTGATGGTGGAAATATAAAGTGGTATAGCAAGTTTGGAGAAGTTTTGCAGTTTCTTAAAAAATTTAACATACACCTACCATATGATCTAGCCATTCCACTTTAAGGTATTTACTCAAGAGAAATGAAAGCATATATCCATGCAAAGACATGTGCACAAATATTCATAGCAGCTTTATTTGTAAGAGCTAAAAAATGGAAACAACCCAAATGTCCATCAACAGATGAATGGATAAACAAATAATGGCATATCCATACAATGGAATACTATACAGTAATAAATAGGGAATGAACTATTGCTACGTTCAGAAATGTGAACAAATCTCAATATAATTATGCTGAGGGAAAGAAGCCATATACACAAAAGAGTACACATTGTATGGCTCCGTTTATATGAAGTTCTAGCAAATGCAAACTAAGCTAAAAAGACAGAAAGCAGATGTGTGGGTTGCCTGGGGAGAGGGAGGGGTAAAAGGGGGGGACTAGCAAGGGCTACCAGGAAAGCTTTCTGAGTGGTGGATATGTTAATTATCTTATGTGTGGAGATTGTTTTCCAGATGTACATACTCATATATGTTATAATTTATCAAACTGTCTACTTTAAATATATGCTGCTTATGACTTGTCAGTTACACCTCAATAAACTGTTTAAAATAAAGGGAAACCTCAAATTAGGCCTAGTGACTGAGGGTGACAATATGGCAAGTTTCTAAACTTTGCAGGAAGACAGGATTGTATCTGCACCACTCATCTGAGTTTGGAGATAGTATGTTTAAGTGGACTTTCCTCAAAAACATGTTAAGTAAGCCCCACAATTAGATGGTTGCTAACTTGAGAATTGAGTTCACAGAGATTATGAACACCAAATAGTGGGCCAAGTCCAACAGGCATTCAGGCTGTTTTCCCACTCCTCAGATATCTTCAAGACTTGTAGGGACTTTGGAGTAGGTACTGGATGCTTGGGCACAATTGTACTTAAAATAAGCACTATAGATGCTAAGTGTTTATTTTCCTTTTCTAAATGAGAGGTTATTCACAAGTCCTGCCTGTGATAATTTTCTGTTTTCCATTAATCTTGACTATTTAGAAAAATGGTACACATGGAAGATTCGGGATTGGATAAATTTAACTTTGGAGGGGCTGAGACAGCGACACACACTCAGCAAAAGTCACTCAGGTTTTAGGTGCTAAGAGAATCATAGCTCTATCGGCTGCTGGTCAAGACACAACAGTGAGGGCCGGCCGAGTGGCACGTTGTTTAAGAACTGGCTTGGGATGCCAGAGGGCCTCGGTTCAGATCCCACATATGAGGTCCAGTGACACTGCCCTCTACAACTAAGATGCTGAACAATAGCTTGACCTAGAGCTGGGCTGCTGTGAGTTGCCGGCGACAGCGTAGGCTGCAGTCCCTGCTGCAGTGGGTTGCCATGAGCTATCATGTGTACCCTGCAGCCAGCGTGAGCAGCCGTCCAGAAACCGGCGACTGATCTGCCTCGCCCGGAAGAGCGCAATGATGGTGCCAGCTTGGGCCAGTGAAGCGACATCCTCCACAACTAGACTGAAGAACAAAACAACAGCAACTTGTCTGTTCCCCTTCCCCCAATTCCCCAGTAAAATATTAAAAAAAAAAAAAGACAGTCAGGCAAAGAAAGGGGAGACAGAAAGAAAGCAGAGAGACAGAGAGAAGAGGATGGGAGGGGAGGGAGTGAAAGGGGAAAGAGGAAGAAATTGAGGTAGGTGGGGGACAAAAATCTGAACTTTATTTCTTTCACATATTAATTTTACTTAAGAGAGTAAATGGGGATTTTATTTAAAAACTAAATGGAGGACTGTTCTTGTATTATTTGAAAGGTTTTTTTTTAATACTGTCATTTGAGTTCATTACATAACTTCTCGTAAACTAAACTGGAAAGGAAGCTTGGCGATGATAATTGCATTCTCCCAGCTCTGATTCCTTTGCTCATTTTGCCCTTGGAAAATCCCCAGCATACTGCCGCAACTTCTCCAAACATAGGAGTCTTGTCTCTCAACGCCCTCCCTGTTCACCACTTTCTTTGTGAGGCTCCAGGTGTCCTGCCCTTTCCCCTCAGGGCCACTCACAGGGCACCGTGTACTGCAGATACTCCCACCACTGTCGAAGCGTGGAGTCCCCAATCATGTGGACCACGTGGCCAGCCAGGCAGCCCAGGATGCTGTCAACAGTGGAGAAGGAGCGGCTGGAGCAGGACAGCGAGTGCCACACTTCTTGGTGGTAGAAGCCAGAGGGCTTTCGGGCTGGGAGCCCAGGACGGCATGGGGGCCGTGGGGACAGGGCTACAGGAAAGGGAAAAACAGAATAAAGCTAAATCTTTATAATTTACAATATGCTAGGTGCTCTTTTATGTTCTTTTCAAATATTATTTCATTTACTGTTTTACAAAAATCCATGAAGTACTATCCATTTACAAGTGGGGACACTGAGCCCTGAATTATTAAGCAATTTACCCATGATTAAGAATAGTGACTGGCAGGGTTGGCCAAGTGGCTCAGTTGGTTAAGAGCACGAGCTCTGAGCAAAAGGGTTGCCGGTTCAATACCCACATGGGCCAGTGAGCTGTGCCTGAGCTGAACTGCCGCTTAGCTGCCAACAGGTGGCAGGATGGCTCAGTTGGTGAGAGCATGTGCTCCTAACAACAAGGTTCCCAGTTCAACTCCCACATGGGATGGTGGGCTATGCCCACCCACAGCTAAAATTGAGCACAGGACCTTGAGCTGAGCGGCCGACGGGCAGCCAGATGGCGACTGGACTTGGAGCTGAGCTAGCTACCCTCTCCACAACTAAGATTGAAGGACAACATCTTGGCTATTCCCCTTCCCCAATTCCCCAATAAAATCTCAACAACAACAAAAAAAAACAAAAAAAAAAGAATAGTGACTGGCAGAGATAGCATTTTAAACCAAAAAGTCTAACTTTACAGCCCATTTTGCTAACCGCTATGCTATACTGCCCTGGCAGCGGGGTTGGGTCTAAACTCCCAGTCAAGGAATAAAACCCCTCCAAGTCTATTAACAACCCCCCCCTCCAGCAACCCCCAGCATATGCTAGCCCCACTCACCCAAGTTGCTGTTCCCTGGGGCTGCCATTCTGATCTGGATTGGAGAAATGCCCTGAGGGAGCACCTTGTCTGTCACTTTCCTGGAGGAACACCAAGAGTGAGCATTGAGGGAGGGTGACCAGGTGAAAGCTGGAGTCCAGTGTGGGCATATGATGGCTGACTTGTAACTTCTACTCTAAGTCCAAAGAGTTTGAGGTAGTTACAATACAATTAGCACAATTACAATTTGAAGCAATTACAATAAAGAGTGAGAAAAAAATGATGGAAGGAAGAGAAAATCATATCAGGAACCTGGACCTTCTGCAATAAATCTACCCTCTGTCTCTCAGTTTACTCAGTCCAGGTAATAAAAGAACATCCAAGCTGGGTCATGTAGTTCTCCTTCTCTGATAAATGAAAGTACACAAGCATGCCAGGAAAGACAAACTTCCTGGCACTAAATTCTAGAAGGAACACAGAATAATTTTCTGTTACATAAAAACTCATAAAGAGCACAGTGTGGAAGAAGAGGATGCTAACCAGGTAACCAGGTTAACATCAACATTCATAAATCATGTGTACACTTGATATATGATGAAAATGTAACCTTATCTCAGCAATCTTCCTCCCCCAAGCTCATAACCCAACTCTAATGATAAGAAAAACATCAATAGAGGAATACTACAATACGAGTATAATTAACCAATACTCCTCAAAACTGTCAAGGTCATCAACAACAAGGAAAGTATGAAAAAACGTCACAGCCAAGAAGAGCCTTAGGAGACATGGCAACTAGATGTAATATGGTATTCTGGATGGGATTCTGGAACAGAAAAAGGACATTAGATTAAAACTAAAGAAAGCTAAACAAATCATGATCTTTACCTAATAATAATGGTATCAACATTGGTTCATGATTTGTAAGAAATATAACACATTAATGCAAGATGTTACTAAAGGAGAAATTGTGGAGAAAAGTAGATATGGGAACTCTGTATGATATGCTCAACTTTATAAATCAAAATCATAAATTTTAGTAATAAAAAATTCCAACAATTCCACACGCAGGTGTTTATCTCAGAGAAATGAAAATATTTTCCTACAAAAGTTTTATAGCTCAATGTTGACAGCAGCTTTATTCATAATAGCCAAAATCTGGAAACGACCCAAGTGTTCACCAAGACGTGAATGGATAAACAAACTGTGGTTTATCCATACAATGGAACACCATTCATTAATAAAAAAGGGGAAAAAAGAGAAAATTACTGATATACAACAATATGGATGAATCTCAAAAAACATTTTACTGAGCAAAAGAAGCCAGATACAAGAGTACAAACTGTATGATTCCATTTTTATGCAATTCTTGAAAAGGCAAAACTAACATACTTCCAGAAAGGAAATCAGTGTTTGCCTGGGGTTGGAGGTGGGTGACGGAACTTGACTGTGAAGGGACACAGAGGAATCTTTAGAGGTGGTGGAAATGTTCTATATCTTGATTGTGGTGACAGTTACACAGGTATACACATTTATCAAAACTCATTGACCTGCACATTTGAGGTCAGAGTGCCGGTGAGGCTGGAAATGCTGTTGGGTTATCTTTTTGTGTGTTTCCACCTAGCTGTCTCTCCCATTCCTCAAAGCTGAGATTGACTGCTTACCTATCTTTCTTCCTTCACTTCCCAGGGTGGGGGGTGGAGGGGGGAGGCAGGGGCAGCACCTTAATTTACAGGAGCTTTCTCAACATAGCTCCCTTACCAGAAAATATATCAACCTCTGCACCCATCCTCATTTCCTACTTGCACCATTTTGGAGAAGAGGTGACACTGTACCCTAATGCTACCTCCTTCTGCATC
Organism: Hipposideros armiger; assembly: GCF_001890085.2. Classification (NCBI taxonomy): domain Eukaryota; kingdom Metazoa; phylum Chordata; class Mammalia; order Chiroptera; family Hipposideridae; genus Hipposideros; species Hipposideros armiger. The sequence goes on along the minus strand of NW_017732225.1, from coordinate 127,035 downwards.
TTTTAGATTGCACCACTTTCTTTCTTTCTTCTTTCTTTCTTCTTCTTCGCCTCCTCCTCCTCCTCCTCCTCCTTTTCTTCCTCCTTCTTCTTCCACCATCTTTAACTTCTTCCCTCCAGTTCTTTTCCTTCCAGAATATAAACATAACCACGTCTGCTGCACTGAATGAAGCACCTCTTCCATTACCTCTTCCTGTAGCTTGAGCTCAGTCAGGTTCCTTTCCTTCACAGGACAATTTCTTGAAAGACTTATCTGCCCTTGTTATCTGCCTCATTTTTTCCACTTCTTATGCACATTTTTAAAGTTACTTTATTATGTACCGAACATCCCGCTCTATAGGATCTTAACATTTAGCCAGCTTTGAACTAGATGTCTCTTTAAATAGAAATAAATCAATAACTAAAATAAAATGGTATAAAGACCAAATGTTGAGGAGGGTGCAGAAAAACTGGACCTCTAAGACATTGCTGGTGGGAATGTAAAATGATATGGCAACTCTAGAAAATAGTTTGGCGGGCCGGCCGAGTGGCGCGATGGTTAAGAACTGGCTTGGGATGCCAGAGGGCCACGGTTCGGATCCCACATATGAGGGCCAGTGACACTGCCCTCTACAACTAAGATGCTGAACAA
>NW_017732225.1:81764-125418 GCF_001890085.2 Hipposideros armiger | reverse complement strand
TGGCAGCCCAGCTCCAGGTTGAGCTGTTGTTCAGCATCTTAGCTGTGGAGGGCAGTGTCACTGGCCCTCATATGTGGGATCTGAACCAGGGCCCTATGGCGTCCCAAGCCAGCTCTTAACTAACGCGCCACTCGGCCGGCCCCAGGGATGGGTTATTGATGCATGCAATAACTACTTCCTATTGTAAGTACTAATTATGTATCAATTATGTGTGCTACAGATATAATCTCCCAGCTTATATCTTGACTTAAACTCTGTTTATGAGAGTTTTTGTCATGGGGAAGTTTTTGATTTAGATATCACCCAATTTATGAATATTTTATTTTATAATTTATGCCTTTTGTTATGTCTAAAATAATATTTTACTAACCCAAAATCATAAAGATATTTTGTGCTATTACCTTTTCAAAGTTTTAAGGTTGCTTTTTCACATTTTGGTCTTTAATCCTCCTGACACTGATCTTTATGTATATACAGTGAGGTTCAGATCTAATTATATTCTTTTCTGTTTATTACTATTCAATGCATTCCCCATTGGTTGGAATGTTTATTGTGTTTAGGTAAAGTTAGTTATCTGCATGGATCTAGTCTCTTCTATGATTTATTTAACTATGCCTAAACAACTGCCACAATGCATGTCAAGAGACTTGTCTAAAACTATTTTATACACACACACACACACACACACACACACACACACAATTGAAATATAAAGAGAGGAAAGGGGTATACCATGCAAATTCTAAGCAAGTAAAAGCTCTTATAGCAATATTCATAGTGTAAAAATTAGGACTTAAAACAAAAAGCAAGAAAGTAACAAAAATAACTTACCACTAACATAAAACAATAACAAAGTTGAATGTACTTAACAACAGAGCCTTGAAATACATAAAATGAAAACTGCCTGAATTACAATGAGAAGTAGTCAAATCTACTAACCTACAAACATAGTATAATACATCTATGTATGAAACTAATAGATTAAGCAGACAAAAAAAGTAGTGAAGATATATGTGTTTGTAATAAAAAACTTAACAAGTTAAATCAAATAGGTTCAGAATTTAATCCATAAGAAATAGAGAATACAAATTATTTTCAAGGAAATATAGAATACAAACAAAAAATTAGTCATTTGTTGGGTCACAAATAAATTCTCAGCAAATTTCAAAGAATCAATATGAGAAACCATATTTCTAGTCATAATGCAAAAAAATTACGAAAAAATATGAAGATAGCCTCCTCCCTACCCTATATTCAGAAACTAAAAATAATTCCTAAATAATTCATGAGTTAAAGAGGAAATCACTATATAAATTATAAAACACGTAAAACTGAATAAAATGAAGCTCCCATGTACAAAAATTTGGAGACTAGGGCCGGCCGAGTGGCGCGATGGTTAAGAACTGGCTTGGGACGCCAGAGGGCCCCGGTTCAGATCCCACATATGAGGGCCAGTGACACTGCCCTCTACAGCTAAGATGCTGAACAACAGCTCAACCTGGAGCTGGGCTTCTGTGAGTCGCTGGCCACGGCAGTGGGTTGCCATGGGCTACCACGTGTAGCCAGCAGCCAGCGTGAGGGCCGTCCAGAAGCCGGCAACTGATCTGCCTCACCGGGGAAGAGCGCAATGATGGTGCCAACTTGGGCCAGTGAAGCAACGTCCTCCACAACTAGACTGAAGAACAAAAGGACAGCAACTTGTCTGTTCCCCTTCCCCCAATTCCCCAGCACTGTTCCCATCCATCCCCCCAATTCCCCAATAAAAATCTTAAAAAAAAAAAAAACTGGAGACTACAGCTAAAGCTATACTCAGAGGGAAACTTTATAGATATATTGGCTAATATATAATATAATAGGTGCTGAATAATGAAATTAGAAAAAGGAAATAAATCTTGAAAAAAACATAAGGAACAAATATTAAAGTTATCAACAGAAACAAATAGAATGGAGACTTAATTTTTCTGGTAATATGGTAGACCCAAGTATTCACACCAACCTTAACACTGAGAACAACTGAAAATTCTGGACCAAAAAAAATTTTTTTTAACATTTTTAAAAATAGATTTTTAAATAATTGAAGATCTAACAAAATAAAGAACCTTCAGATGAAAAGCTAAGTGTAGGCAGAAATTTAGAGAAATGAATGAAGTGCTCAAGCCACTTTTGCCCTGAGGTCATTTGCTCTGCCTTGAATATTTCATTTATCTTTCCTGGAGAATTCCTATTTTTCCTTTAAATCTCAGATCAATTGTAACCTTCCTAAAGGGATAGCCGGACCAGTTTTTTTGTGATATGTATGTTTAGAAAAGTCTGTTACATAATAGGTGCTCAACAAGCATGTGTTGAATGAGAGTATAAGTAAATAAGTGGTGTAAACTGGGGAGGGCCATTGGGTTACAGGGATAATATTTAAAGGGAAGGGTGTCACTTAGGGTTGGGGCAGGCATCTCAGATTCTGTGTTTTCTTACCACGCCAGCAGGGCCTCATCATGTGGTGTAGTCACTTTCAGGTAACGCCCACTTGAGTGCCCAACTAAAGAGTTGCAGGGCAGGGTAGGGGGTTGAGCACAGAACCAGAGCTCACCCGAATCCACATCCCTGTACTGGCAGGTAGGTCCTCTTGTTCCAGTTGACTGGGGGTCAACATTGCAAATCACAGTCTCTTCATCTCCTGTGGGTCCCCGGAAATACCCTTTAAAATCAACTGTGGCCTTTTTCTCTCTCCAGATTCTTTGCAGAACCCCAACTGCCTCGCTGGAGTGGATCAGCCGCACTTGCACTTGGGCCTTCCCAGCCCAGAGCAGGGGGAAGGACAGCAGGTATGTGCCATTCTCCAGATCCTGGACATCCCCAGGGACCCCTGCCTTCAAGTTAGGACCCAGCAGCTGTGCCCGAAACAGATCCCCACCATGGGTCTTGGGTCTGCCCCGGTGGTCTCTGGCGAGAAGGATGGCCTCCAGGTAGCCTCCCAGGGCATAGCTGGCCTGGGCAGGCCCCCTCAGGTGGTAGGTGGAGGCCTGGGGGCTGGTGGAGGCCAAAAAGTCCTCCTTATCTCCTGGGGTCAGAGGCCAGTACAGAAGGTGGGTGAGGTTGGCAAGCTCCTGGGGGAGAGATTCCAAGAGGGAGGGAGATTCTGTGGACTTGGAGGCAGATTTAGAGGCAGGGTGGGGTGCTGGGGGCCAAGGGATGATGCTGTCAGGCCAAGACATCTTGAAATAGATGATCTGTGGATAGAGAAAGGAGAACCTATCAGTGGTTTGTGTTTCCTTCACATTCTTCTTGGAAGGAAATTTCCACTCACCAAAGCTAGACCCCTCTGCCAGGAGTCCTGTCCTGCCTGCACCAGGCTGTCTGTCACTCATCAGCCTAGTGTCTGAGTCATTACCACATTTATTTGAAAGGAGCATCTTGTGTGAAGGTGAAGTTATATCTCTGGATCTCAACTGTCTCCTTATCTCAGACTTATTCCCTCTACCCCTTCCTCCCTCCCCGCAACATACATAGAGATATGTGCAGGTCTGCATCTAACTGTCACATCTCTAGCTTTCCTCACCCATCACAAGTTTTGCTTCCCTTTCAGAACTTGGCATTCTGATTAAGTGTCCTCTTTTTCCTTTCTAGTCCCTCTCTCCCACCACCTTCATCCTAAATTTCCAACAGAGTTGAGAGTGAGCAAACCCATTACTCAATGTTGCTGAGAGTTATAGAAGAAGGAGGTTAGACCATCCCTTAGGGAACTCCCTCTCTAATTGGGCTCAGATTCAACCGCAGAAACCATTGGAAAGTGAGAAGCTATAGAAAGGCACAGACACAGGTGTGAGTTTGAAAAAGAACTGAGACATGGCAGAGTCTTTTCTAAGAAGAAGTGGTATTTGCTATGACAAAGAATCTCCTCCAAGGGCTCAGAGCTCTCTGGTATCATATTCTGAGAAACACAAACTCACAAATACAGGCCAGAGAAGTGTGAGGATCCAAACAGGAAGAGCAGTAGAGAGAGGCCATGTTATGTGTGATCGGGGGTGATAATGGATGTGAGACGGACGGAGCCTATGCACCTGGCCTATCATATACTCACCTACACTCACCAAAAGTCCCCTCTGCTCAGGCAAGTGTTATTCAGAAAAGACAAGTGTCAAAATCCATAGCAGCACATGAAGGGTGTGTTTGAGGCTGCAGCCTCTGATTTGACTGCTGTAGGAGAAAACACTCACAGGACTGGCTCATCACTGGACTGGAGAGGAGCAGGAATCAAAATCACAGAATCTGGGCTCAGATCCAGTGCTGTGTGGTTCTTTGGGATGCTTGGCCCACACAGGCCTGAGGGGTCTTGGTGGAAGTACGAGGGCGGATAATTAAGTACACGGACTCATCCTAGAAAAGTGCTACATACCTCATTGCTAAATATCAATATGGTCACCTTCATAGTACTCCCCTTGGGAAGCTATGCACCGACACCAGCACCTAGTCCACCCTTCAAAACAATTTGAAACTCTTTTTCTGGAATGGCCATCAGAGCTGTCATCGTATTACCCTTGATGTCCTGAATGTCATCAAAATGTCTTCCTTTCAATATTTGCTTTATCTTACGGTAAAGAAAGAAGTCACTGAGGGCCAGATCAGACGAGTAGGGAGGGTGTTCCAACACAGTTATTTGTTTACTGGCTAAAAACGCCCTCACAGACAGTGCCGTGTGAGCTGGTGCATTGTCATGATGCAAGAGCCATAAATTGTTGGCAAAAATTTCAGGTCGTCTAGCTTTTTTTTTTTTTTTTAAACCCTTGGAATTTCCTGAGGGATAAGGGTGATGGGATTGTCTTTTAATGAGGCCACTCTTTTTTTTTTAAGATTTTTATTGGGGAATTGGAGGGATGGGAACAGTGCTGGGGAATTGGGGAAAGGGGAACAGACAAGTTGCTGTTGTTTTGTTCTTCAGTCTAGTTGTGGAGGACGTTGCTTCACTCGCCCAAGTTGGCACAATCATTGCGCTCTTCCCGGGTGAGGCCGATCAGTCACCGGCTTTTGGACGGCCACTCACGGCGGCTGCTGGCCAGTCACGCTGGTTGCTGGCTACATACGGTAGCCCATGGCAACCCACTGCCACAGGGGCTGCAACCTACACCATCGCCGATGACTCACGGCAGCCCAGCTCCAGTTTGAGCTGTTGTTCAGCATCTTAGCTGTGGAGGGCAGTGTCACTGGCCCTCATATGTGGGATCCGAACCGGGGCCCTCTGGCATCCCAAGCCAGTTCTTAACCATCGTGCCACTCGGCCGGCCCTCGTCTAGCTTGTTCATGAAGCTTTTTCAGCACTTCCAAATAGTAAACTTGGTTAACTGTTTGTCCACTTGGTACAAATTCATAATGAATAATTCCTCTGATATAAAAAAAAGTTAACAATATCATTGCAACAAGTTCACTCTTAATTGTCAGATGTTGTACACCTGGTAAGATATCTGGTCCTGATGGGGCCAGTTCACAGATTCTCATCCTGAGCTGGGAGAATATCAGGAGGGCCACTGAACTAGGAGATCACAAATTAGAATGGCTTCCTCTCCAAAGAAGCCAATGCGGTCTTCCAGGTGGATCTCGAGACCCCTTTCTCTCATCTAAGATCAGATAGGGTGAGATCCGTGAATCCCCTAATAGGAAGGGACAGCTCCACGCCCCTGCCCAGCAGGAAGCAGATACAGAAGAAAAGACCTCCTGTCCCTTAACTTCCCATAGAGATTTTATGGGGATCATGTCTCTCAAGGGGAAAACAAGGCAGTTAGAGATAGGCATTGGGTCTCTGCATTCCTGCATATCTAACATCACCCACAGGATGCAACCGCCTGAGTGGCCTCCCCTCTCTGCCTGAAGCTTCTCCTTCTCACTGTAATTCACTTACACCTGTGCAGTAAAGGCCACAACAACCCTCATTATACCATCATTATAATATCATACATATGCCCGGAAGTTCATTAACATCATAACAGACTGAACTCTGGGAAGGAACATGCGCAGTCTAAAAAGATGAGGTAATAGCCTCTTGTCAATCAAGTGGTCCCATGCCCCGAGAGGAACAGTCCATTCTAGAGAAAAAAAGGATAAAAAGTCGAACTCCTGGCCAGTCAGCACCTTTTGAGCTCCTTCTTTTGCTCGGTCCACTCCAAACTATTTGGCGTGTACTTTTTACTCCTAATAATGATGCCCTTGGCCCTGGCCCTTGCCCTTGGCCCTTTGGGCCTTTGAGCTTCTATTTTTGAAGTGTACTTTTTCTTCTAATAAACTGCTCTTTCACTACTTTACCTCGCTATCTCGTTCAATTCTTTGCTCGAGTAGCCAAGAACCTGGACACCTCCAAGGAGGGCCTGCTTTCCGGTAACAATGAGACCAGTACAATTTAGCTGCCTGGGGGAGAGCAAGGACCACTAGTTTAGGCTAGTAGTTACTGTAAGGGTGAAATTCAGGAAATCAATAATGCATTTAAACTTAGCTAGTTTGCAGTTTAACTCACTGCATAGCTTGCTATCTAACCACCTGTAGCGAAACTTTGCAGTTTGATCCATCCTGATATTCATCTGTTTTCTCCTTGTTTCTCTTCTCACTGATTGAGGAACGCTGTTCCCTTTCTCAAGGCTACCCAAACCTTATTAATTAACAACATACTAACCTGGGAAGGAGCAATTTCTTAATTCTCTGGCACTGGGACACTGGAATCCAATTTACAATTCCCTTGCAGCTTTTACTGGTGACACTTTAAAGTCCCAGGCCTCCATGGCCAAGTCTGGAGTCTGGAGATAACTGTTAGGCCATAATTAGGCCAGGAGCAGAAACCTTCTGTATCTTAAAAAAAAGCCTTTTTGTGTTGCTTTGTACCTTGAACCTGCCAACTGGTATTTGCCTTAGGCCTGGAGAAGCTGCCTGGAATGTAGAAACCATCTTATCCTAAGTATCATCTTGTCTTGCTTTGTGCTTTGTACTTTTTACCTGCCGGCTTGTGTTAGTCTCCTAGGGGCTTATGATCAGCAGGCCTGGGCAGTCCAGATGGTGACCTGGGGGCCAGAATGTGGAACCGGAGGGCTTGGTCATGCCCCAAAACCCTTTGTAGTCAGAGACAATGCTACAAAAAAGACCCTGAAGCATTGAAGGGGGAACAGAGCCATTTACCCCCTCCTATAAAACTTCAGGTCTTTTCTAGCCTGACCTCCCACAGCTCAAACACTCCAAATAAATGCTAATAGACCAATTTTGTTCTCCCTTGACTCATTCCTCTGCCAAGTCTAACAATAACACCATCTTCAAACAGACCAGATCCCAGGAAAGATGTCAGCTCTCAAACCTGCCTAACCAACTCCCCCTTTCCTTTATAAGAAAAAGTTAACCTGAAGTTAGTGCAGTTTCCCACTCTCAGGCTCTGGACTCTGCCCCGGCGACACCCGCACTCCCGCTGGTGTTAACCGCGGCAGCAGTCATCTTTGGACACAGCCATGGGCATTCTCTCTCTGCTCTAACTTTAATAAAAATTTCCTTCTTAGAGTCTGTGAATGCTTTCACATTTTGTGAATGACCAGGGGTTAATTCCACACCACGACGGTTACCATAGCTCCTCCTCCTGGTTGTTGTGCACAGCTCCCTGTGCTGCGTGAAAGAAGCCAGTCACAATAGACAAATATCGCATGATTGATTCCCTTTATGTGACGTATCTAAAATCATCAAATTTATAGAATGGAAGAGTGGAATGGTGTTTGCCAGGAGCTAGGGAGAGGGAGAAATGGGGAGTTACAAATTAACGGGTAGAAAGTTTCAGTTAAGCAAGAGGAGTTAAGTGCTACAGATCTGCTGTACAACACTATACCTGTAATACCGTGTTGTATACTTTAAGAAATTGTTAAGCAGGTAGATCTTATGTTAAGTGTTCTTATCACAATAAAATAAAATTTAAAAATTAAAAATAATTTCTTTTAATCAAAAGACACTATTAGAGTGTCATGACACAAAGCTGGAGAAGATATTTGCAACATGCACAACAAATGAAGGAACTTGTATCCAAAATCTATAAAGAATTTCTACAAATTAATAAGGAACAACAGACAAGTCAATTACAAATGGATAGCAGATACTTTAATAGCACTTTACAACAGAGAAAATTCAAATGACCAATAAATATGTGAACAGGTGCTCAGCTAAATTGGTAAGAAAAGGAATGCAAATTAAAACCACAGTGAAATACCTTTACATATTCAAAGAAAGGCTACAACCAAACGACAGACAATACCAAGGTTACTGAGGATCTGAAGCAACTGAATCTCTCAGATCGTGCTGGTGAGAGCATAAATCGTGAAAACCACTTTGGAAAACTATTTGGCAGTATGTACTAAAATTTAATGGGTGCATACCTGAGGACGTAGCAATTTATCTTGTATATCCAACAGAAAGACATGCAGATGTGCATTGAGCTATATTTAAAATAGCAAAAAAACAAACAAACAAACCCCAGAAAACCAAAAAACCAAATGTCCATCAACAGTAGAATGGGTAAATATATTGTCATATATTCATACACTGGAGTACTAGAAGGAAGTGAAAATTAACAAATAATAGCCTTACGCTACAACAAAATACTTCCTCAGGTGCTCTCCCTTTAATCTCTCCCACATAACTATAATGATGTTTATGATTTCCATATAAGTTCTATATCATCCCTAAAATGTATCCATCAAATATATATGTACATACACAGACACACACACACAAATGTGTATATAGACGAGCCTCACAAAAATATTGAATGAAAGTAGACACACATAAAAGAGTCCATAGTGTATGATTGCATTTTTATAAAATGTAAAATCATGCAAAAATAAACTATAATGTTTATAGTTGAAAAGAAGAGAGGGTAGTAGTGACAGAGAGGGAGGCAAAAGAGGAAGCTTCTGGGTGTACCGATGATTTTTATTTTTTGACTTGAGTGATGATTATGCGGGTCTGTCATCTTTTATTTAGTTGAGCACTATTAAGACAGGTTACTTAGTGTAACAACTAGGCAGTTAGAAATTCCCGGGTAGGATGAGCAGAAAATAAACATATCTCCAAGACCCCTGCTCTCAGCCCTGACCCCAAAAAGCCACAGCCCTGAGACAATTTACTCCTTCCTGACCAGGGACATCAATTACATCCTGAGCCAACTAAAACTATCCTAAAAAGGCTCCTCCAGGCTGAAACAGCCAACGAAATAAATCTAACCCGTTGAAGCAGGAGCCAGTTTTCTCCCCAGATAGGCTAGTTAAAGCATATAAACAGAAGCCTCCCGAGCTCCTAGTCAGCAGGTATTCCAACTTTCCAGATGCCCCCTCTCACTTAGAGAGCTGTATCTCTTTGCTTTAATAAACTGTCCTTTTCTGCAACTTTGCTTCTCTGGTCCCTGTCTCCATTCTTCGGTACTGTGACACCAAGATCCCAGCGTCAATACATAAAACATCCTGCATCACTATGATTTGTATATTTTTTATGTATAATTCAACTTTTTTTTTTTTTTTTTTAGCTGAGCCATCCTGCCACCTATTGGAAGCTCAGCGGCTGCTCAGCTCGGGCCGGAACCGCTGTTGCTCAGAGCTCAAACTCTTGAGCGAGCTCTTAACCAACTGAGCCACTCGGCTGACCCTCAACTTTTTTTTTTAAATGTGGAACGTTTTGGCTGCTGCACCAAGATGTCTCACTCTCTCACAATGAAAGGTTATTCTGGAAATGAAACGAACACATTATTTGCACCTGGTTATTAAGGGATTAGGGTTTCTGTGCCAAACTCATTCATGCTCTTAGAATAAAGACCAATTATGAACCTATCTTGCCAGGTCAACTGCTTTTTCATAGAGACCAGAAATCCATATTTTCATATGAAATCTCCCACTGTTTAATATTAAATATCAATAATCCAGGCCGGCCGAGTGGTGCATTGGTTAAGAGCTCGCTTGGGATGCCAGAGGGCCCTGGTTCGGATCCCACATATGAGGGCCAGTGACGCTGCGCCCTCTACAGCTAAGATGCTGAACAACAGCTCAACCTGGAGCTGGGCTGCCATGAGTGGCACATGACTGCAGTGGGTTGCCATGAGCTACCGTGTGTAGCCAGCAGCCAGCGTGAGTGGCCCTTAAGCTGCTGTGAGCGGCCATCCAGAAGCCAGCAACTGATCTACCTTGCCCGGGAAGAGCGCAATGATGGTGCCAACTTGGGCCAGTGAAGCAACGTCCTCCACATCTAGACTGAAGAACAAAAAGACAGCAACTTGTCTGTTCCCCTTCCCCCAATTCCCCAATAAAAATCTAAATAAATAAATAAATAAATAAATAAATAAATAAATAAATAAATACCAATAATCCACTTAACTGTTTTAATCCTGAATTGAAACAGGCCAAACAACATGCATCTATAGCTACATTAAGCACCACAACTCCAGTTTTGACCTATGGACAAAAAGGGAAAAGCCTTCTCCTGGTCGTATTCTTACCTTTTCACCTTCGCTGAGTTCCCAAATGACACAACAAAGGTCCCTCTAGCCAATTGCCCACTCTTTCCAGACAGAAATCTTTTTTTGCTGAATCCCTGCCTCTTTTTCTCTGTGCTAAAAAGCAGGACTGGGCACCATAAACTTCTATCTCTTCCTCTTACACTTCAATAGAAAGGGTGAGAGAGGGCCGTCCAAGTGGTGTGTTGGTTAAGAGCTCGCTTGGGACGCCAGAGGGCCCCGGTTCAGATCCCACATATGAGGGTCAGTGACACTGCCCTCCACAGCTAAGATGCTGAACAATAGCTCAACCTGGAGCTGGGCTGCTGTGAGTTGCTGGCGATGGCATAGGCTGCAGCCCCTGCTGCAGTGGGTTGCCATAAGCTACCGTATATAGCCAGCAGCCAGCGTGAGCAGCCAGCAGCCACTGTGAGTGGCCGTCCAGAAGCCGATGACCGATCTGCCTTGCCCGGGAACAGCGCAATAATGGTGCCAACTTGGGCCAGTGAAGCAAAGTCCTCCACAACTAGACTGAAGAACAAAAGGACAGCAACTTGTCTGTTCCCATCCCTCAATTCCCCAATAAAAATCTTAAAAAAGAAAGAAAGAAAGAAAGAAAGAAAGAAAGAAAGAAAGAAAGAAAGAAAGAAAGGGTGAGAGGGATAAGAATAATGTGAATTGCTTATTTTTTTCCCCACTGGGGTTTCCCTGAGCAATCTCTTCCAGGTTTGTGTTTCTAATTCCCTCATAGACCCCAACACCCAACCACTCACCATCCTCCTACAGATGACATCCCACCTTGCAATTGCTGATGTTGGAGTAACCGAAGGGCAGAGAGGAGATTGAAAGCTCCCTCAGGCCCCTCTCCCAGATTAAGGCAGTAATCAATCCAAACTTGTGGTTACATAATGAGAGAACAAATGAACCAGCGATGAGAGGGAGCAGAGGCAAGGATAGTACTCACCCAGACCAGAAAAATCAACCCCACAATCAGAATCTTGTGCCCCTTGCATTGCACCATGAATGGACCCATGGCAGTCTAGATTCTGCTCTGAAATATCCAGTATGAACAAGAGACCCAGGTGGAGCATAAAATGATAAATGTTTATAATAGCCCCTCCCAATTATAAAGAGTTTGTTAACTCTGGTAACTTTCTAAGAGAGGTACATTGTTCTGCCGGATACTGAAAACTATTTCAGGCCCTGTGTCTAAATTCACCTTTCTAAGCCCTAGGTTTCCCGCAGAGTTTAGAGTCTCACTTTCTGGACTTTGAAATCATTGCAGCTTCCCGTAAGCGGGTAAATTCTATTTGGGGATACCAAGGACACCTTTGGGTCTTTGCACTAATGACCTCTTTCACAATTATTTTAGATAATAATTCACCATACCCAAAAGTCATCAGTGAAAGAACTTACATTTTGTCATTCACTTGCAAATTTTCATAAAAGTGTATTTGGTGTTCATTGTAGTGTTTTTATTGATATATTGTAAGTCCACAATGTTTCCACAATGTTTGGGCATGAGGGAGGAGAGGGCATCTACTTGAGAGTGTCAGCATGGGTTATTCCAGAGGATAATGAAGAGGTGACTGAGGTCCGCAAGAGTCAGGGCGGGATTCAGCATGTGTCAGTGCCCAGTGCCCTGAAATACATAAGATGAAATAATATAAGGCAGAATAGAGAGCTGGGATATCAAATCAAAAGAAAAAGAATACAAATATGCCAAAACAACGACCAATTGTTATTGTTGATAAAACTTCAATCTGGTTTTGAGACTCTGAATCACCTGGAGTAAAAAAAGGGACAGTGAAAACTGTATGGGTATTTCACAACCTCCAGTCATGTACTAGGAATTTCACATGATTTTGTCATATACATATCGTGTTTACACTATGTTTTACTTACTGTTTTTTCTTAAACTTACTCATTGTAAAAATTCAAAGACAAAAATAATAGAAAAGCAATAATATCTACAAAAGTAAAGGTGTAGGTATATATTTTATTTATGAAAATTTCAACTTACAGAGAAGTGTAAGAAAATAACAACAAAATGCCCACCACCCAGCTCTATCAATTTGTAGTTTGCTATACACAGCTCAGATTTGTGTAAAGAAATGAAATATATCCTCAATTGCTCTCCCTTCAATCTCTTCCAGATAACCATTATGATGTTTATGATTTTCATATAAGTTCTATATCAACCCTAAAATGTATCCATCGAATATATACATAAATGTATATTCCCGTATACACACAAAAGATGTGTGTATATGTACTTATATATAATATGATTGTCTTTGCTTGACGAACAACAAAATATCTCTTTCTGCAATTTTTTTCAATATGATTTTGAGATTTATTCCTGTTGCTATATGTAGCTCCGGTTTCTTTCTTCTTTTTTTTAAAGATTTTATTGAGGAATTGGGGGAGGGGAATAGCGCTGGGGAATCGGGAGAAGGGGAACAGACAAGTTGCTGTCCTTTTGTTCTTCTGTCTAGTTGTGGAGGACGTGGCTTCACTGGCCCACGTTGATATTATTACTGTGCTCTTCCCGGGTGAGGCAGTCGCTCACCAGACATTGGATGGTCGTTCACGGCAGCTCTCACCCGCTGCCGGCCAGCCCCACTGTAGCCTACGCTGTTGCCCGCAACTCATGACAGCCCAGCTCCAAGTCGAGCTGTTGTTCACCATCTTAGCTGTAGAGGGCAGTGTCATTGGCCCTCATGTGGGATCCGAACTGGGGCCCTGCTGCTCAGAGCTGGCATCCCTAGCCAACTCTTAACCAATGCACCACTCAGCCTGCCCAGCTCTGGTTTCTTACTCAGCCCCTTCCTTGTTTCTCACCCCTCTCCCTCTTTCTGCAGTGGCCACCAAATTTGGCTGCCTTACTACCTCTTGTGGGTGGTTTGGATGAAGGGGAGGTGTGGATGAAGGGGAGGGAGAGTTATCTGGAAAAGAGATAGATGGAAATTATGTTTGTAGACCTGAATTTTGTTTTATTTGCTTTTGTTTTGTCTAATTTTGAGACAATATGGCTCCAGTTTATGAACATGTTCTTAGCTTGGAGGTTCCTAATAGCAGCTCTAAGTTGAGATTTCAGGGACTGAATAGAGGATGAGTTGATAGTATCAAACACAAGTAATATAGAGCTATTCCTCCACAAATGCAAGAAAATGGTATTTAATAAGTCCACAGTGGTGCCAATGAACCAACTGGACTCCCATTCATTTAATCCCCATGGGGTCATGTGCACTAGCAGCTCTGGGAATTTATACATCTTCATTTTACCACCAGGATCCTTTAAATACAAATGCCTGCCCCAACCAATGCACACTCACCTTCTAATGAAGCCAGGAAAAGAGCCCCTCCTCACCCTAGCTCCCAGTCAGCTTAGTCACTTAGCTGTCACTGACTGGCTGGCCCTGGCCTTGGTCCTCTGCTACTCCTCTGAGATCACATTTGCCCACCCTCACCTGCCTCACTTCCAGATCCACATTTTTGACCAGGAGTGGAAGTCAAACTAATAATTTTTCATGGTCTTTCAGATCCCACTGCAAGTAGCTCCTGCTATCTGTCAGCCACCATGTCCTTCCTTTCACTTCTAAACAATGTCGGCTCCTGACTCAATCTCTCCAATTCAATACCTGTCCTAACACTCAGCAACTTCAAAATCCATGTAGGTGAACCTTTCAACACATGGCATTTCAGTTCTGGAAGCTGCTCCCCACCAGTGACCTTGTCATCCAGGCTTTCTCAGCCATTCACCCAAGGCGGACCATTGCACACCTGAATCTCTGTCTTCAAACTCCAAATACCCTATCTCATCCTCTCTCTCAGGCAATGATCATGGGTCCCACTTCTGAAAAAATTTCACAGACTCCTCCACCCACAGTCTATCCACCTAACAGCATCTGTATCCATATTATCAGCCTGCCCATCTCTTACCATGGATTAACTGTCTATAGTCTTATCTAACCCTTTGCTAGACCCTATCCTTTCTCACCTTCACAAGGCCATCACCCTAGAAATTCTCTTCACTCTTTCTCTTGTGCAGATATTACAATGGTCTGTGGCCTTCCAAAGGGCCACAGTACATAAACAAATATGTTATATCTATGGTATTAAAATTTTATGGAAGGTTAGCAATTAGGAAAATAAAATCTAAAAAGATTCCTAAGGAGAGACTTTTAAGAGGTTAACAACCACTAATTCAGAGGGAAAATCAAAATTTTACATGGCCCTACATAACGTGGTCCCCATTACCTCCCTGAATTCATCTCCTTCTAGTCTCCCACTTGATCATCCAGCTCCAACCACATTGGCCTCTTCAGTGATTCTCAAGTACATTAGGCGTACATGTCATCCACACCCATCCTTCTACACCTTCCCACTCGACTTTTTAAAAAATGTTTATATTAAAGTTTAATATACATACAGGAAAAGTTCATAAGTGTACAATTCACTAAATTTTCACGAACTGAATGCACACAAAACACCAGCATCCTGATCAAAAACCATCATTAGCAATGCCCAGAAATACCTCACTTGTTAAGTCTTCAACTTTTCCCCCATGGATAATCATCATCCTGATTTCTAACAATATAAATTAGTCTTGCCTGTTTTTGTACTTTACATAAATAGAATCACACAGAATGTACTCTTTTGTGATTGACTTCTTCCACTCAACATCAAGTTTGTGCAATTCATTCATGTGGTTGTGTATGATTTTAGTTAATTCATTCTCATTGCTTTTTAGTGTTCTATTGTGTGAATGTGACACAACTTATCCATTCAACCATTGATGGGCATTTGGATAGTTTCCAATTTTGAGTTATTAGAAATAAAGTTTCTACAAATATTCTAATACATGTCTTTGGTGAGCATATATACATATTTCTGTTGGGTATATACCTTGGGGTGAAATTTCTGGGTCATAAACCTACTTCATTTTTTAAAAGATTTTTCAAAGTTATTAAATCTTTCATGCATTAAAAACATATAGATATAGATATATAGATATCTATATATACCAGGGGTGCCAAAAAATGTACACATTTTAAGAGACATTATCTATGTATTACTTTTTGAAGTTGAATTGAATTACAGTAGTAATTTAATGTGTAGTATGACATTAAAGATGGTGTTAATCAGTGAATGCTAGTGTCATTCACTGTTTACAATTTTGTTCATTTCTATTAAATTTATTTGGGTGACATTGGTTAGTAAAATTATATAGGCTTTAAGTGTACAATTCTATAATACACCATCTAAATATTGCATTGTGTGTTTACCCAGAGTTTATTCTCCTTCTATCACCATATATTTGACCTCCATTTACCCTCTTCAGCCATCCCCCACTCCACCCTTACCCTCTGATAACCACCAAACTGTTGTCTCTGTCTATGAGTTTTTGTTTGTTTGTTTGCATTGTTTGCTTGTTGCTTTCAGTTTTATATCTCACATATCAGTGAAGTCATATGGTTCTCGACTTTTTCTGTCTGACTTATTTTGTTTAGCATGATAATCTTAGGATCCATCCATCCATGTTGTTGCAAATGGCAATATTTCATCTTTTCTTATGGCTGAGAAATGTCCCATTATTTATATCTATATCTATATCATCTATAACTATATCTATCTATATCTATATCCAGCAATTGGATAAAGAAGATGTTGTAGATATTACATATAACACATATAATACACTACATATAACATACATATTATACATATATTATATATAACATGTATAACATGTAACACTTACATATATCATATATATTTTATATACATAATATACATATAACATACATTATATATATCCAGCAATTGGACAAAGAAGTTGTGGCACATATATGCATTATATATATTATATATAATATAATACACATATATACCACATCCCCCCCACCCAACTGCTGGATATATATATATATATATATATATATATATATATATATATATGTTTTTTTGTTTTGTTTGTTTTGTTTTTAGTTTCAGGTGTACAAAACAATGCAATAGTTATACTTTTCACCCCTCACAAAGTGACAACCTCCCTCCCCTAATCCACTGCCTCCCCCAAACATCATACATATCTATTACAATTCCATTGACTCCACTTCCCACATTATACTTCACATCCCATGACTATATATACATTAAATTATAGTTGACATACAATATTATTCAACTTCAGCTTCAGGTGTACTTCAGTGCAATGGTCAAGTGCAGTGGTCAAGCCTCTACACCGTCCATAAAGTGGTCTCCTTAACAAGACATGTATCCATCTGATACCTAACAAAATATTTACAACATTATTGATTATATTCCCCAAACTGTATTTCATATCCCTGTGGCAATATTGTAGTTATCAATTTATGCTGTCTTTTCCCTTCCCCTTCTTTCTCATCTAGCAACCATCTAGCAACCATCCGTTTTTCCTCTATATCTCTGACACTATTTTTGTCTACTTTGCTTATTTATTCAGTTCTTCAGATCCCACATATAAGTGAGCTCATACAGTATTTGTCTTTCTCCGACTGATTTATTTCATTTAGCATAATGTTCGCTAGGTCCATCCATATCGTTGCAAATGGTAAGATTTCATTCTTCTTTATAGCAGAGTAATACTCCATTGAATAAATGTACCACAGCTTCTTAATCCAGTCATCTACCTATGGGCATTTCAGTTGTTTCCAAGTCTTGGCTATTGTAAATAGCGCTGCAATAAACATAAGGATGCATATATTTTTTCAAATTAGCGTTTTGGGTTTCTCTGAATAGATACCTAAGAGTGGAATTGCTGAGTCATAAGGTAATTCCAGTTCCAGTTTTTTGAGATACCTTCATACTGATTTCCATAGTGGCTGCACCAATCTGCAATCCCACCAACAGTGCACCAGGGTTCCCTTTTTCCCAAAACCTCACCAGCACTTGTTGCTTGTTGATTTATTGATGATAGCCATTCTGACCAGAGTGAGGTGCTATTTCCTTGTGGTTTTAATTTGCATTTCTCTAATGATTAGTGAGGTTGAGCATTTTTTCATATGCTTACTGGCCATCTGTAAGTCCTCTTTAGAGAAATGTATTTTCATGTCTTTTGCCCATTTTTAATTGGGTTGTTTGTTTTTTTGGTGTTGAGTTGTATGAGTTTTTTATAAATTTTGAAAATTAACCCCTTATCAATGTATCATTGGCAAATATCTTCTCCCATCCAGTAGGGTGCCTTTTTTGTTTTATTGATGGTTTCCTTTGCTGTAAAAAAACTTTTAAGTTTGATGTAATCCCATATGTTTATTTTTTTTCTTCCCTTGCTAAGGGGATACATCAGTAAAAATATTACTAAGGGTAATGTCTGCAAAATTTACTTCCTATATTTTCTTCTAGGAGTTTTACGGTTTCAGGTGTTACATTTAAGTCTTCAATCTATTTTGAATTTGTTCTCATATATGGAGTGAGAAGGTGGTCCAGTTTCATTTTTTTGCATGTGTCAGTCCAATTTCCCCAGCACGATTTATTAAATAAACTATCTTGACCCCAACGTAAATTCTTCCTTCCATTGTCATAGATTAAGTGACCATATAGGAATGGATTTATTTCTGGGCTCTCTATTCTGTTCCATTGATCTATGTGTCTGTTTTTATGCCAGTACCATACTGTTTTGATTACTATAGACTTGTATGAACGAGACCAGCTTGCTCAACAGAACACCCCTGGCTGTCAGCCAGGAGCTCACCGAACAGATCCCTGAGAGCATTGGGTGGGAGATGAGAAATAAAGAGAAGAGAGACAAAGTGCAGGGACAGGGGGGACTCAGTCTCCTGGTGGCAAAACTGAGACCTCGTTTATTGGGCATACACGATTCTTAAGGGGAAGCTATTTCCTCATTTTAGGGAGCGATTCCCTAAAGCTAAAACGTATGGGATTAGTAGAAACAATTTCTCCTCAGCAACAAGCTATGTTATACACAATATAAACCAATGATATAGCTAGGCAAGGTTAAACTGAGGCAAATAGAAACTGTCTACAAGTCCACAGTACAAAGTCCCAAGCATGTGAAGCAGTTCCATGGTGGAAAGTCCCAGAGTGGTGATGTATGTTGAAACTGCAAGTCCACAGTCCATGAGCAACTGAGTCCCCTAGTCCATAAGCTTTTCCTATCAGCAAGCTGGGGCCTTTACTCTTTGCCATTGTGTTTTCTGGAAGCAGTTTAAGGCAGAAGCACTGTCCCACAGGTCCCCACCAAACTGCTCCAAGGCTGCTCACACCAGACATGTATCTACCTGAAGACCCAAGCTTGCCAACCTAAAGCCTCAGTGTCCCTGGCTGATCCCAACCAGCTCCCAACACTTGTAGTATGACTTGATGTTGGGTAGCATGATACCTCCCACTTTGTTCTTATTTCTCAAGATTGCCATGGCTATTCAGGGTCTTTTATGGTTCCATATAAAGTTTAGGATTATATGCTCTATTTCTGAGAAAAATATCCTTGATAGTTTGATAGGAATTGAGTTGAATCTATATATTGCCTTAGGTAGTATAAACATCTTAACTATATTAATTCTTCCTATTCATGAACGTGGTATGTATTTCCATTTATTTGTATCTTCTTTGATTTCTCTCTTCGGTGTCTTATAATTTTCTGAGTACAGGTCTTTTACTTCTTTGGTTAAATTTATTCCTAGGTATTTTATTGTTTTGAAGCAATTGTAAATGAGATTGATTTTTTTATTTCTTCGTCTGATACTTTATTATTGGTGTATACAAATTCAACTGATTTCTGAATATTAATTTTGCATCCTGCTACTTTACTAAATTCATTTATCAGTTCTAATAGTTTTTTGCTGGAGTCTTTGGGGTTCTCTCTATATAGTATCATGTCATCTGCATATAATGACAATTTTACCTCCTCCTTTCCAATTTGGATGCCTTTTATTTCATTTTCTTGCCTGATTGCTGTGGCTAGAACTTCCAGAACTATGTTGAACAAAAGTGGTGAAAGCAGGCAGCCTTGTCTTGTTCCTGATCTTAAGGGGAAAGGTTTAAGCCTTTCCCCGTTGAGTACAATGTTAGCTGTGGGCTTATCATATTGGGTTGTCAGAAAAGTCATGAGGTATTTTTTCTGTTTTTCGTTGCAAAAATGCAACATGACTTTTCCGACAACCCAATATATTGCCTTTATTAAATTGAAATATGAATAGAGGTATTAACACCTTGCTAAGAGTTTTTATCATAAATGGCTGCTGGATTTTGTCAAATACTTTTTCTGCATCTATTGATATGATTATATGATTTCTATTTTTCATTTTGTTAATGTGGTGTATTACGCTAAGTGATTTGCAGATATTGAACCAACCTTGCATACCAAGAATGAATCCCACTTGATTGTGGTGTATGCTCTTTTTAGTCACTTCTCCTCTTTCATTTCTGATTTTATTAATTTGGGTCCTCTCTCTTTTTCTTGGTGAGTCTGGCTAAGGGTTTGCCAATTTTGTTTATCCTTTCAAAAACCCAGCTCTTGGGCTGGCTGAGTGGCGCATTGGTTGAGAACTGGCTTGGGATGCCGGAGGTCCCCAGTTCGGATCCCACATATGAGGGCCAGTGACACTGCCCTCTACAGCTAAGATGCTGAACAACAGCTCGACCTGGAGCTGGGCTGCCGTGAGTTGGCGGCAACGGCGTGGGCTGCAGTCCCCTGCTGCAGTGGGCTGCCATAAGCTACCATGTGTAGCCAGCAGCCAGCGTGAGCGGCCAGCAGCCGCCGTGAGCAGCCTTCCAGAACCTGGCGACTGATCTGTCTCACCCAGGAAGAGTGCAGTGATGGTGCCAGCTTGGGCCAGTGAAGCGACGTCCTCCACAACTAGACTGAAGAGCAAAGCAACAGCAACTTGTCTGTTCCCCTCCCCCCGATTCCCCAATTAAAAAAAAAATCTAAAAAAAAAAACAACAAAAAACCCCCCAGCTCTTGGTTACATTGATCTTTTGTATTGTTGTTTTGGTCTCTATTTTATTTATTTGTGCTCTGATCATTATTATTTCCTTGCTTGTACTCCCTTTGTGTTTGTTTTGCTGTTATTTTTCCAGTTCCCTTAGGTGTAAAAATATCCTGTTCATTTGAGATTTTTCTTGTTTCTTTACATAGGCCTGCACGTCTATGAATTTCCCTCTTAGGACTGCTTTCACTACATCCCATCAATTTTGGGTTGTTGTGTTTTCATTTTTGTTTGTCTAGAGGTATCTTTTGATTTCTTCCTTGATCTCATTGTTGACCCACTCGTTATTTAGTAACATGTTATTTAGCCTCCGTATATTCATGTGCTTTCCTGATTTCTTCTTATAATTGATTTCTAGTTTCATAGCATTGTGGTCTGAGAAGATGCTTGATATGATTTCAATCTTCTTAAATTTATTGAGACTTGTTTTGTGTCCTAACATGTGGTCTATCTTGTAAAATGTTCCACTGCACTTGAGAAGAATGTATATTCTGTTGCTTTGGGGTAAAATGCTCTAAAAATATACATTAAATCCAACTGGTGTAAAGTGTTATTTAAGGCCACTGTTTCTGTGTTGATTTTCTGTCTGGAGGATCTGTCCATTGGTGACAATGGGGTGTTGAAGTCCTCTACTACGATAATGCTACTGTTGATCTCCGACTTTACGTTCAGTCATAAACTGTTTTATATATTTAGGAGTTCCTATGTTGGGTGCACAGACGTTTACTAGGATTATATCCTCTTGTTGGATAGATCCCTTTATTATTATGTAGTGTCCTTCTTTGTCTTTTATTGTAGTCTTCATTTTAAACTCTAGTTTTTCCGAAATAAGTATTGCTACTCCACCGTTTTTTTTTTGTTTCTATTTCTGTGATATATCTTATTCCATTCCTTTACTTTCAGTCTGTGTGTGTCTTTTGATCTGAGATGAGTCTCTTGCAAACAGCATATGCATGGGTCCTGTTTTCTTATCCACTCAGCCACTCTGTGTCTTTTAATTGGAGCATTTAGCCTATTCACATTTAAAGTGACTATTGATAGGTATGTATTTATTGCCATTTTGTTATTTGTATTTCTGGTCCTCCTTTGTTAGTTTGTTTCCCCCTTTCTTCTGTTTAAAAAAGCCCTTTTAACATTTATTGCAATGTTGGTTTGGTGGTAATGAATGCCTTTAGCTTATTTTTTTTTCTGAGAAGCTCTTTTTTTTCTCTTTCAATTTTAAGTGATAGCCTTGCTGGGTAGAGCAATCTTGGTTGTAGGCCTTTTGTTTTTCATCATTTTGAATGTTTCCTACCACTGCCTTCCGGCCTGCAGAGTTTCTGTAGAAAAGTCAGCTGTTAGTCTTATAAGAATTCCTTTGTATGTAACCGACTGTCTTTCTCTTGCTGCTTTTAGGACTCTATCTTTGTCTTTAACCTTTGCCATTTTAACTATGATGTGTCTTGGTGTGGGCCTGTTTTGGTTCAGCTTGTTTGGAACTCTCTGCACTTCCTGGGCTTGTATGTCCATTTCCTTCACCAGGGTAGGAAAGTTTCGGTCATTATTTTATTTATTTATTTATTTTTAAGATTTTTTATTGGGGAATGGGGGGGATGGGAACAGTGCTGGGGAATTGCAGGAAGGGGGACAGAGAAGTTGCTGTCATTTTGTTCTTCAATCTAGTTGTGGAGGACGTTGCTTCACTGGCCCAAGTTGGCACCATCATTGTGCTCTTCCTGGGTGAGGCAGATCATTCGCCGGCTTCTGGACGGCCGCTCACTGCGGCTGCTGGCCACTCACGCTGGCTGCTGGCTACATAGGGTAGCCCATGGGAACCCACTGCCACAGGGGCTGCAGCTTACGCCATCGCCGGTGACTCACGGCAGCCCAACTCCAGGGTGAGCTGTTGTTCAGCATCTTAGCTGTGGAGGGCAGTGTCACTGGCCCTCATATGTGGGATCTGAACCGGGGCCCTCTGGCGTCCCAAGCCAGTTCTTAACCATCACGCTACTCGGCCGGCCCATTTTCAGTCATTATTTCTTCAAATAGGTTCTTGATCCCTTGTTCCTTCTTTTCTCCTTCAGGTATTCCTATGATGTGAATGTTGTTGTGCTTGATGTTGTCCCACAGATATCTTAAACTATTTTCATTTTTTTTATTCTTTTTTCTTTTTGTTGTTCCAATTGGGTAATTTTTGCTATTTTGTCTTCTAAATCATTGATCTGATCCTCTGCTTCATCTAATCTACTGGTGATTCCTTCCAGTGTGTTCTTCATTTCAGTATTCTTTAGTTCTTACTGGTTGTTTTTTATGATTTCTCTATTCTTCTTTGTGTCCTTACTAAGTTTCTTAAATATTCTTATTATCAGTGTTCTAAACTCTGTCTCTGATAGGTTGAATACCTCTGTTTCATTTAGTTCCATTTCTAGAGGTTTCTTCTGATCTTTTATTTGGGACACGTTTCTTTGTTTCCTCATTCTGGCTGTCGCTCTGTGATTGCTTTGATGTATTATGTAGATCTCCTATATCTCTCAGCCGTTGCTGGGTGGTCTTATGTAGTATGTGTCCTTTATATTCGGATTGCGCAGTCTCCCTATTCTCCTGTCCCGTGTGTTCCAGAGGTGTCGCTGTTGAAGTTGATCTTTAATTGCTTTTGAAGGCCGGCTGAGTGGCTCAGTTGGTTAAGAGTTCGTTCAAGAATATGAACTCTGAGCAACAAGGTTGCCAGTTCAATTCCCGGACTGAGCTGAGTTGCCATTGAGCTGCCAAGAGGTGGCAGGATGGCTCAGCTAAAAATAAATAAATAAATAAATAAATAACAATTTAAAAAATTTTTTAAATAATTTCTTTTGGCTTGTCAGAGGGTGGGATTGACCCTCAGGCTGTTAGCTGGGAGAATTATCTCTGTTCACAGTGTATGAGCTGCTGTGTGGAGGTTGATCCCTTCAGAGGAGGCTTGGTTGCTGTGGGCTCTTGTGCCTGTGGAAAATTTCCTTTGAGAATGCCGCTTGTAGGTTCAATCAGGTAGTACCCGGGTTTGGTGTCTCTTGGGCGGGGCTCCAACTCAGACCTGTCTGTTAACGTCCTGTAGCTACCTGGTAGGTGCCTCAAGGCTGTATGCTGTTGGCTGCTGCCCATGCTGGACCTGGGGTCATGTAGGATGGTCTCTGTGTGAACTTAGGCTGGCTGCCACCAGTATTGGTCCTGAGGTAGTTTAGCAAAAGGCGCAGGGAGCCCTAGGCCTCTTGCCACCTGTCAGATGCTGGTATGGCCCAAATATTGAAAGGCACTCTTTAGAAGCATGTGTGGCTATTTGACCCCGTGTTGAGGGTGCCCTTGGTGATGTGGCACTAGTTGGGCAGGATGGAGTTCAAGTGAGTTATGAGATGTGATTGGTGGTCTTTAAGACATTAATGTGGATTTAGGTCTTATGCCAATACCTAGCCTGTGACCCCCTTGTATAGCGTCCCAAGGGCACTACAGTCAGCTTCTACCTCATGCTCATCAATTCCCGAAAGCTGCTCCCAAGTGGCTGTGGTGCAGGTTTGTGGTCACTGAACACCATCAAGATGACCCCAGTGCTCTGTGAACCACCGTCTGTTGAAAAAAAACCTTTCCACAGTTTGTGGGAGTGGAGCCATTCACCCAGGCACTCCAAGTGCCCCTGGCACTAGGTGGTGATACAGGTGCATAAAGGCTGTGGTCAGTGGTGTCTACAAATTCAGTATAGTCTCAGCTCCTGGACCAGTGCTAGGTCCACGTCCACTTCATAAAGCAAAAACAAAGCAAGGCAACCCAACAACACCAAAACAACAAATACACCCCCACAAAAACACGATAAACAATGATCAGACAGGAGAAACAAAAATATGTAAAAGAGACAAAAACACAAACACACACAAATACAACAGAACAAGACAGAAAAACAGTAACCAAAGCATTAACCAGACAAACAAGACTGAGAAACAACAACAACAAAAATAAAACATATGAAAGAAAAGAAGAAAAAGGAACAAAAAGATTAAAGAGAAAGAAAAGAAAAAAGAATAATTTAAAAGAGGAAAACAAAGAAAAGAGAAAAAAAAAGGCTCTCTGCCCACTTTAATCTGCAGACCACTTGCTCAGCAAGTGAGAGTCTCTGGGCGACTCAGCAGCAGCTGTGTTGGGGGCAAGGGCAAGGGCCCAACACATCGTGCACTGGCCTCCCTCTCAGGCTCACAATGAGCTTCCCGCAATTAGCTGCCGTGTGCTCTGGGGCCATCCTCACCACCAAAAATCCTCACAGGTTGCTGCGGGCTGTCCACTGCTGCAAAAACCCTCTGTGGCCTGTGGAGGTGGGTGTCAGGCACCAGGGGCTCAGGGTGCCCCCAGCAACACAGCTCTAGGTGGGTGAGACAGGCCCTCAAGGCACCATGGGGTGTGGTCAGTGGTCCCCACCAAGTCAGAGCAATGTGCACTTCTGCACCAGCAACCAGCCCGCATAAACTCACCAGGAAAGACCCGGTCATATCATGCAGGTGCACAGCTCCCAGCCCAACACTTCCAGGAAAGCTCCCAGTTTCAGCCTGTCCCAATCAGCAGCCCGCAGATCAGGCAGAGCAGCCCGACAGCCAGGCGCCACTCTGGCAACTCTACACATGCAGTGTGGAGAGCAGGGACCCAAGGCAGCTCATGGGCACCCGCACCTCAACGAGCAGCCGTTGGAGCCAGTGCATGCCTGACAGTCAGGCGCTACCCTGGCTACGCAGCATAAGCAGTGCGGAGAGAGGGCACCCAAGTTAGCATTCATGTGTGCACACACACGTACACCTGTGCTGATTCCACCAGACCAATACGGTCCTGAATCTGACCCTCTGTGGGAGAGCCCAACCCCGAAGAGATGGCGCCCTCCTGTATGCTACTTGTGTGCAAGCTCCACACAGGGGGATCAATGGTCCCCAAACCTCTAGCTCCCGCAGAGGCACTCAGTTCAGTCCTTCCCTGCAGGCTCCTGGGACCCCACTTATGGAGCCACTCCCTCCGCCAGGGACCAGGTGAGTGCTCACCAGCGAGTGAGTCTGTGTGCTGGCTCCACAGGAGAGTGATTGATTCTCTAGCCACCGTCCACCCCACCAAGTTGAGCCAAGAGAGTCCTCACTAATTTCTACTGCCAGCTATCATGGAATTCCTCTTCTCAGCAAAGTAACTCTGGACTGGGGAGCTCCCGTGGGGCCAGAGGGACCCTCCCCAACAGGAGAAGCCTCTCAGCCACTGAGGTATCCCTCACAGGGTTCGCCCTCTCTCTGTGGGCCAAGAGTCAGCCTGCCTCACGTCTCTGTCCCTCCTACCAGTCTCGACGTGGCCTCTTCTTTAAGTCCTTCGTTTAGAAGTTCTGTTTATCTAGTGTTCAGATGACTTCCGAGGTTGAATGTTGTATAAATTATTGACAATTTTGGTGTGATCCTGGGAGGCAGTTGGCATAGCACTATCTCAGCTCCGCCCTCTGTATTACAATTTTAATACAGTTTTTTCCTTTCTTAAAATGTGTGTATACACATTTTTGGCACCCTCTATTTGTGTGTGTGTAGACGCGCACATGCACGCTTCTGCGCTGTGTGACAATTAAGTTTGCGAAATTGTAGCAATGATATTGCTAATCTTTTTTTATATCAGAGGGATTATTCATTATGAATTTGTACCAACTGGACAAACAGTTAACCAAGTTTACTATTTGGAAGTACTGAAAAAGCTAGACGGCCTGCACTTTTTGGCAATTTATGGCTTTTGCATCACGACAATGCACCAACACACACGACACTGTCTGTGAGGGAATTTTTAGCCAGTAAACAACTGTATTGAAACATCCTCCCTACCACCTGATCTAGTCCCCAATGACTTCTTTCTTTACCAGAAGATAAAGGAAATATTGAAAGGAAGACATTTAGATGAAATTCAAGACATCAAGGGTAACACAATGACAGCTCTGATGGCCATCCCAGAAAAAGAGTTCCAAAATTGCTTTGAAGGGTGGACTAGGCACTGGTGCATAGCTTCCCAAGGGGAGTACTTCAAAGGTGACCATAGTGATATTCAGCAATGTGGTATGTAGCACTTTTTCTAGGATGAATTCATGAACTTAATTGTCAGATCTTCGTGGCGCGTGCATGCGTGTGTGTGTGTGTGTGTGTGTGTGTGTGTGTGTGTGTGTGTGTACAGACTTAGAACTTAAGAAATAGAATATTACTGCCATAGCTCATTCACACTGCTAAAACAGAATCCATAGACTAGGAGGCATATAAACAACAAACATTTAGTTGTCACAGTTCTGGAGGCTTGGAAGTCCAAGATAAAGGCAACAGCAGATTCGGTGAGAGCCCACTTCCTGGTTCATAGACTGCCATCTTTTTGCTGTGTGCTCACATGATGGAAGGGGCAAAAGACTCTGGGGTCTCTTTTATAAGAACTTTAAACCCATTCATGAAGGCTCCATCCTCATGACTTCATCACCTCCCAAAGTCCCCACTTCCAAATATTATCACTTCAGGGATTACGTTTCAACATATGGATTTGAAGGGGGACACAAACATTCAGTCTATAGAAATTATCAACATTTCAAATTCTTTGTACTTCTCCCTATCCCATCCCCCTCTCTATCCCAGTAGTAATCATTATTCGAAATTTTATTTATCATTCCCTTGATCTTCTTTATCATTTTGATATATATCCCTAACATATATACACATATGTATCTCCTGAAATAATACATTATTTTGTTTTTCATGTTTTTCAACTTAGTGTAAATGGAAATGGAACTCCATTTTATTTTTCTTCATAGCACTTCTCACTAATGAACATTTATTTTCTTATTTATTTATTTGTTTATGGTCTGGCTCACCCTCTCCCTCACAGCTCCTTGGAAACAAAAATGTATGTCATGGGGCCGGCCAAGTGGCGCGTTGGTTAAGAGCTGGCTTGGGACTCCAGAGGGCCCTGGTTCGGATCCCACATATGAGGGCCAGTGACACTGCCCTCTACAGCTAAGATGCTGAACAACAGCTCAACCTGGAGCTGGGCTGCCATGAGTCGACCACGATGGCGTAGGCTGCAGCCCCTGCTGCAGTGGGTTGCCATGGGCTACCATGTGTAGCCAGCAGCCAGCGTGAGCGGCCAGCAGCCGCCGTGAGCAGCCGTCCAGAAGCCGGCGACTGATCTGCCTCGCCCGGGAAGAGCGCAATGATGGTGCCAACTTGGGCCAGTGAAGTAACATCCTCCACAACTAGACTGAAGAACAAAAGGACAGCAACTTGTGTGTTCCCCTTCCCCCAATTCCCCAGCGCTGTTCCCATCCCCCAATTCCCCAATTAAAAAAAATAAAAATAAAAAAATTTTTAAAAAAAGAAAAATGAGTGCAGAAGTTCTGAGGTAATATTAAACGTAGCTTAAAAATAATAATAGGGCCGGCCGAGTGGTGGCTCGGTTGGTTAAGAGCTCACTCAAGAGTGTGAACTCTGAGCAACAGAGTTGACGGTTCAATTGCTGGCCTGAGCTGAGATGCTGCTGAGCTGCCAACAATTTGGCTCAGCTAAATAATAATAATAATAATAATAATAATAATAATAATAATAATAATAATAAATAAATGTAGTTGGCCCATGGAGCAATGGAAAAAGCATCAGGCTCAGCAAACTTAGGAATCTGGCTCTGTCACTTGTCAGCTGTGTTCCTACGAACAAGGCTCAACCTCTCTCGAGTTTCCAATTCCTCATCTGCAAAATGGGGATACTATTACAGGATGGTTAATTATGAAGGTTAAATGAGTGCATGGATGAAAATATATTGAACAGTAAGTGCAAAAAAATGATACTACAAACTATCATCAACATCTTAAGGCCAGGAAAGTCTTTGCAAATTAAACATCTCCACAAAATTCTTTCCCTACTTCCTCCTCCAGTTTAAATTTTATATTATAAACATACTTCACTTTAAAAATGGCACCCATCTTCTCTAATTAGCTTTCTCCTCAAGAGACAGTACAGTTTTATTTTATTGAGATATGCTTCACATACAGTAAAATTCACTTTTTAAAGTGTACAATTCAATTGTTGTTATTACATTCACAATGTTGTACAACCATCATCCTATATAATTTCAGAACATTTTCGTCACCCAAAAAGAAATCCCCTACTCATTAGCAGTCACTCCCCATTACTCTCTCCTCTAGTCCCTAGCAACTACTAATCTGCTTTCTGTTTCTATGGATTTGCCTAGTCTAGACATTTCACATGAAGAGAATCATACAATATGTGGCCTTGTGTCTGATTTCTTTCACTTAGTATGCTTTCAATGTTTATCCATGTTGTAGCATGTATGAAGTGTGCTCAAACAACACAGTGAATGTTTAAATAAAAAAATTATTACAGTAAAAGACACATTGCCATTATTCCCCCCTCAAAATACTCCCCCTTGCCTCTCACACACTTATCCCATTGTTCTTGCCACTTTCTGAAGCAGTTCTGGAAGTCCTCTTTCGTGAGTATCTTTAGTTGCACTGTCGTGGCTGCCTTGATGTCCAATGTCCTGAATCGATTCAAAATGTTTACTTTCATGATCATTTTGACTTTGGGGAAGAGCTAGAAGTCACATGGTGCCAGATCTGGTGAATAAGGAGGATGAGGACACACCACGATGTTTTTATTTGGCAGAAATAGCCATCCCAGAAGTGATGTGTGAAACAGAGCGTTGTCATGATGGAGGATGAAGTAAAGGCACTCACAAAAGAGGACTTCCAGAACTGCTTCAGAAAATGGTGAGATCAATGGGATAATTATGTCCGAGGCGAGGGGGAGTATTTTGAGGGGGATTAATGGCAATGTGTCTTTTACTGTAATAAATTTTTTTAAATTTAAACATTCACTGTACTGTTTGATCAGTACTTCATTCCTTTTTTAGAACTAGATAAAATTCCTTTGTATGGATATGCCACATTTTATTTACCCATTCTTCAGTTTATGGATATTTTAGTTGTTTCCATTTCAGGGGTAATATGAATAATTGTTATATTTGTGTACAGTTATTATGTGAATATATGTTTTTAATTCTCTTAGGTATATATCTAGGAGTGGAATTGCTAAGCCATGCAGTAACTCCCTATTTGACTTTTCCAGGAGCTGATGTTTCCCACTACGGCTGAACCATTTTATTGTACATTCCCATCACCAATGTATATTGACTCCAATTTCTCCACATCTTCCCCCATGTACTTATTTCTAGAATTGTTTTTCATTTTACCTCACCAACACCACCTGTCACATTAGTATTGCAGCAGGTTTAGAAATTAAAACAAAAATTCCTATGTGACACTCAGATATTAAAAAGTAACCCCAAAGTATTGCTTCTAATTTTTCCTGGCAGAGAATATTCAGTATTGAACTGTATTGCCTATCGGCATACTCAAATTTCCCTTGAACCGTTCCTCACAAAATCCTGTCAGGAAACACCGTTTGGGGAAACAAATCCCTGTCTTAAAGAGAGCTGTCTGGAGTACGCAGAAGAGTAGCATTTGAAAAGCTTTTCACATGCCTTCACTTCACTTCACTCTAGGCTCTTCTCGTGGTCACATTCATGGGCCGTCTCACCCAAGCAAAGCCCGTTCCCCTCCCACACGTATTAGGCGCGCAGGCGCACAGCCTCAGCCCGCCTTCCTCCCTCCGGCCCCGCCCCTTCAGGCCCTTCCCTAAGCCAACACTCTCGCTACCTCCTCGCACTCTGGGGCTGAGGGGCGGGAGATGGGTGTTCGCTTGTGACTCGGAGAACTGGCTTTCCGCACTGGCTGATTAAGTCTGATGACGTAGTCAAGCTCCAATCCACATGCTGGGGGCAGGACTAAAATCCGGCGGCGCAGGGTAGGAGGAGCTAGCCTGGTGGAAGCACGTGACCTGGGTCTGGAGCCGGAAGCTACCTATCTCGTCTGGAGCTTCCCCAGCACCTAAGGCTGAGATGGTGAGTGGGGACGCATGCGCGAGTACGCGTTAGGGGTTCCATGTCCCTGTTCCCCAATCTCTTTGAGTACCCGTTCCTGGGCCCGCACTCCGTCCTCACCTCTTCGCCCCGGGACAGAGAGGGACAGGAGATGGGAGGGGTGGCGACGTAGAGAGCTGAGGAGGGATCTGTGGGAGGGTGTACGGGGGGCAGGGGAGCAGTCTGCGGACGAGGGGTGGGCCACTTGGGGAATTGGAGAGGTGGCGAGAGAGAGAGGGTCCAGTGGGCTGCGAAGGTCTCCGGTGGTAGTAAAGGTGGGATCTGAAAGACCGAGGGAGCCCAGAGGCAGATGGTGAGGTGGTAAACAAGATGGAGATTCAGGAAGATGAGTATCGAAGGCCATGTAGAGGGAAGAGGGTCTGGAAGAGCCCTGACTGGGGAAAGAGAAGGCCTGGGGGTGGGGAGTACTGTCATGAGAGACTTGGGTTGCAAGTGAAGAGTATGGAGGGCCATCCTAGCACGCTTATCCCTGATTGCATCTTTACACACTAGACTTCTGCACTGACCCAGGGGCTGGAGCGAATCCCAGATCAACTCGGCTACCTGGTGCTGAGTGAAGGCGCAGTGCTGGCGGTGCGTTCTGGGCAAGGGAAGGGGTCCCCCCCAAGTACACATGGCCCTGTGATACCTTCTAAAATTGCCTAGTTTAGCCGAATTTCCCGCTGTTCTTCGTTTTATTGGTATTATACCTGGCATATAGTAAGATTTCAGTAATTAATCTCTGGAATCTTAATGTGGTAACTGTACTGGGGTAAAAGGGTTTACCAACTTTACCAAAGTCAGACAATTGGCTACAAGTTTGTTGATAACTATTATTACCTGGGTTATTCTCGAATATGTCTTTATTTGGTATTTATTAAAGAAGGTTTGTATTTTATTCCATAATACAATATAGGGTTAGCTCTCTAGAAGTTTTCAATCTAGCTAGAGACAAGGCTTAAGGTTAAAAGTTGAAAGCAATAGAGTAGTAAAGACTACTGAAGGAGTCCAGAAAATGGAAGGATTCAACCCTTCGTGTTTTAACTTGTGTTATGACAAGAAAACCTTCTTGGAGGACGTAAAAATTCAGCTGGGCTTAAAGGATGCCCATGGTTGTGAACAGGCAGAAAAGGAGAGTATACAGGATGTAATCGCGGGAGTATGACATCAGCCTGTCTGAAATAGTGGATTTGTGTTGAAAAGAATTTGGAAAGGTTTGGGGGAAGAGGATATGGTAAGGCAAGATCTCCTTGTGGAGAACTTTCAAGGCCAGGTGAACACATTTGGGTTAATCTTGAGGATAAAAGGAGCTTTGAAGGATATTTGAACAGAAACATGAGCTGATGAAATAGTTGAGCAAGATTGTTCTATTAAGTGTGAAGGTGGGCCAGAAGGGGCAGGATTCAGAAGCAGAGAGGCTGCTACGGAAATCTAGGTATGAGACTGAGCTGGTGGCAATGAGGAGCAAGGAGAGAAAAGAATTTAAAGACTAAAAATGTCTTGGTAATGACTAGAGATACTTCCATCCAGTAAGACTGAACTCAAGCCCAGAATGATAGTGCCTTAATAGGAAGTTATTAAAGGAAGTTGATTGGGGAAAGGGAGAGGTAAGGGGAATTTTGATGGCTTGACTTTAGACATTGAGTTTGACATAGAATAACAGCAGTTAATATGTATTGCTAGTAACTGTTATAAGCATCTTGCCAGTATTATCTCACGTAACCCTCACAAGCCCGTAAGATAGGTACTGTTGTCTCCAAGTTACAGGTGAGGAATCTGAGGTACACAATGTCCAAGGGAGCAAAGGGCACTGAATTAACCTAGTGAGAGGCCCATATTGAGGTAGGAAGAAGTTGCAACAGTCACCAGAAAAGAGGAAGCCCAGGCCACTGTCACATCATTACCCAAGGGCTAGGCAATAGGGAGGGGTTCAAGGACAAAGGGGATGTTTGTTTCAGATTCTGCAGACAAGGTAACAAGTGGGAAGACTGAGGAAAAGCAAGCAGCCTTGAACAAGTCAGTGGTGGGTGGGAACTGATTCTCAGAATATGATTTTACAAATAAGTGGGGACAGGGAGAGATAACGAGTTTCAAGGGATTAGGAAAGAATGGTTAGTAAAGAAATGGATGAGTCACTGCTCATCGGGGAAGCCCAGTATAAGGATGAGAAGCGATGGCATCAAGAAGGGCAACATCATAGTCAAGTTTTAGGTTTGTCTTTCCAAAACTGGGGTGACCTGGGGGTTGCCAGGAACTGGTGAGCGAGGGAATACCAATGCTAGAGCCAGAGTGACTGTTCCCTAGTAATTCCCAATTCTGTTCCCTAATTTCTGCCATCCTCTTTCCTCCATCTACATCCAGTCATCTGGGGATCTAGAGAATGATGAGCAGGCAGCCAGTGCCATCTCTGAGCTGGTCAGTACAGCCTGTGGTTTCCGGCTGCACCATGGCATGAACATACCCTTCAAGCGCTTGTCAGGTGAGCCCTAACCCCCGCCCCTGGTAGTGGTGATAGGAAGTGGGGTGCTCCCAGAGGTGGGGTGCTCTCCTCAGGGAAAAAACACTTGTCTCCTAACCACCTCCCACCATCTCCCCTTGGGTTCCCTGGTTCTGGCCACTTTCTTCCCTTCGGAATTCAACACTGCATCAGAAGTATGAGAAAACAAGAGAAGGAAGGGGATTGAATGGAGATCTTCCATCTTCAGATCTCTGAGCCTTGAAACCATAAGATTTCTTTGGCTTTCGTCCCAGCCAGTTTGTGTGTGACCCGATGGAGGCCACTGCACTCCACTAACTCTGTGTTCCCTTCCTTCTCCCGGGTGGGGGAAGGTATGTCTCCCCTCCAGTGGTCTTTGGAGAACACACGCTGCTGGTGACTGTGTCAGGACAGAGGGTGTTTGTGGTGAAGAGGCAGAACCGAGGCCGGGAGCCCATTGATGTCTGAGCCTGCCAAGGGCGAGGGGCAGAGGTGTATTGGGTCCATGAGCCTCTGTGATGAGGAAGATGCAAACTTCTTCCACCTTTTTCTTGGCCTGCTGCTTGAGCTAAGGCTTTCTGTTCACCCACTGCCCCACCCCTGTAACCTGGAAGGGCAGAGGCTTGAGGACCCTGTGCTGTGTTAAGGATAGTGAGGACAAGGGGACCTCCTTCTTTCTTCCCTCCTAATAAACATGAATCTGATATTCTCAGGGCCAGGGATGTGTGTATTGGTGTGTGTGTGTGTGTGTGTGTGTGTGTGTGTGTGTGTGTGTGTGTGGCAGGGGGTTACACCCCATGTCTTATACTTTCTAGGGAGAAAGTCAAAATTCATGTATCTCAGCCCAGAGGGGTGGAGCTAGCCATCTCTGGGCGTATCAAACTGGGAATCCAAAAGAAAAAAAAAAAAGTGGGAAGGGAGCTGAGGGAAGCTATTTGGTACGTATGCTGAAGGGAATCATTCTGAGTCCCTAGGTCTCTGTTCCTGCCACCAACACACAAACCACATTCTTCTCCCTCCTGAACAGGCATTTAATAGTCTTATTTCAGTTGGAAGCAGTAGTTGGAGAATAAGTTACTGGAACAGACAAAAAAAAGAAAAAACCCCACACAACTTAAAGTGCTTCAGGCTGCAAACGTAAACATGAGGAGCAGGAGGAGGCCACCTAGCTATATCATCCCTCACCCCTGATACAGGAGGGTCATTGTCAGGGTCCCTTTACCATCACCACCCTCTAATCTCAGCCCTGGGGTGGGTGGGTGGGTGGGAGGGAATGTCAAAGGTGGGAAAGAAAACTTAATAGGAATGAGAAGACAGTTTGTAAACTTAGAACCAGGGTACAAGGCAGGGGGCAAGGGAGCTCTTGGAGCCCTTGCCCTGGCCAAGGGGAGGGGCCAGCCCTCCCTCAGGAAATACTGTTGGCATAGTGCTGCAGCCATACCCGCCCATTTCACAGCTTCTTCCCTCATCCGCAGACACAGACAGGCAGCCTGTTGGGGCCTCCTCACCCACAGTGGGAGGCAGCCTTGGGGAGGCACAGCCTAGAGCGAGGACCCCCTCTGGGGGCGCTGGGTTTCTGGGAGTGTAAGGGAAAGGAGTCAGCATGGTGCTACTTGACGGGCTCCACCACCAGGACCTTGCACTCACGCTTGGCAATCTTGTCCAGAGAGAGCACAGCCTTGTCCGGGGGCAGGTAGAGGGGGCGGCCAACAGGGGAGGCCACAGGGGGTGTGATGGCCCTGCGCTCCATCACACTGCCCGACCTGGGGGAAGGCAGATGCTTTGGGCGCTGGTTAGACCTCAGGACCCCTTCCTGCTTCCTCTCCAATTCTGGCCTCTATGGAGTCCAGTGGCACCCCTCCCGAAGTTCCATACCTCATGAGGTGGCTGCGGGAAGGCTGTTGGTGGGAGAAGGACTGCGAGCGGCCCAGGCTAGCCTGGTGCCTCTCTACCAAGTCCCGGACAGCAGGGCTGCTGGGGCTGCTCTTGCGAGAGAGGGGCCGGGCCTCAGGCGGAGGGTGGGACACGCTGGCAGTAAACTGCAGCTTCAGTTTCATATGCTGGCTCAGCTGGGATGGAGAGACACCAATCAGCATTTCCACTCAGGTTCTAGGCCCCAGGCCTCCTTTCAAATCATCTTCCCCCTTGACAGGCCAATGTTGGATCTAAATTCTACCTTCCCTCTGCCTGGCTTTTTAGTACCACCCATTGTAGAAGCTAGCGGCCCTGCCGCCTCCTACGTCGACATTCTGAACTACCCACCATACCGCCCAACCCCTCCCCAGCCCACCTCAAAGAGCCCCGTCCTTAGAGCCTGGAAGGCCACACTGAAGGTGAGCACACTGCCCTTCCGGGAAAAGCCAAGGTTGTTGAGGGGTGTGTGGCAGACAATGGAGTCTAGGGCAGCTTGCATGGCTCGGCGCTCCTCCTCACACAGCTGCTTTCCTGGGGGGCAGAAAGAGCAACCAGTAAACATCTGTACAGTGTCCCTCAGTTCACAAAGGGCCTCCATGAACAGTCTCTTTTGATCTTCAAAGCCACCCTGTGGAATAATCTAAGTATATCTTTTGCCTATTTTATAAATAACAGCTAATATTGACTGTCAGCTGAGGTCTATTCTAACCACTTCACATACATTAAATCTTGAATGCACCATAATAACCCCATGAAGTATTATTTTTTCTATTTTAGAGATGAGAAAGCAGAAGCTCAGAGAGGTTAAGTAACCTACCCATGGCCACACAGCTAGTAAATGGCAGAGGTAGAAATCAAACATACCCGGGAGCCCAGCTCCAGTGTTAGTGCCCTTAAATCATTCTGCCATGAGACCACCCAGGTACAGAGCCAAAGCAGCCTGCTACAAGTCACCTACCTCTATGACTTCTTCCTTTCCCCTCCCCTTCTTTGGGACAGCCTGGCAGCAACCTACCAGCCTGCGCGTGCTCTGGGGTCCACACGAGCCTCACAGCAAGGAAGTCTTGGAGATTGTTAAGCAGCGTGTAGGTGACAGTGAAACGCTCGTAGGTCTGAACAGGGGACTCACATGAAGCAGTCATCACAAAGCACGGGCGGTCCAGGCGGATGCTGGGCAGGCTAGAAGCAGTGAGAGAGGAAAACAGGATGTGTGTGTGAGTTGCAAAACAAAGGTGAACAGGACGGTGCCGCAGGGGTTCCCACATACTCACCGGTAGTGGGTGTAGATGCTCTGTGTGAAGGGCAGCTTCGGGGTGGACCACTGAACCACAGCAATCAGGGGGACTTCTAGGCCCTGTGGAACAGACAAAGGAAACCATCACATGTATCAGAGGTTGTCCCCTCTCATCTTTAGTCACCCCCCTGCCCTTTCCCTCCTACTGCTTTTTCTTAACCCTTTTCCTTGAACACACCAGCCCCTTCTACTTACCTCCTTGCCCCCTGGAGGTGGCTGCTCACCCCCTCTCAGCTGAAACAGGAAGTTGTGTTCCTCCAGGGCACTGAGTGGGCAGGGGAAGCAGCCAGAGGTACCAGGGAGCCGACAGAAGGAGCCCATGGAGACCTCCCCAGATTGGTGACTAGCTCAAAAGAAGGGGACAGAGCTGGATCTTCCATGCCAGAGCTCTCAGCCCTGCCCCCATCCCCACCACTTCAAAGGCTGTCCCTCCCCAGGACCTCACCAGACATTGTCCACCAGCAGCACAGAGCCATCAGGCATGACAGGTAGATAACTGGCATTGAAGTTTGGGAGAATGCGGATATCCCGGATGGAAATTTCCTCTTGGGACGAGCTGTTCAGCACTGTCAGAGGTAACCAGCTCAGCTCAGAGTAATATCTGGACCATAAGACCCCACCTTAATCCCCCCAAAATGGACCTATCCCTACCAGCCTGCACAGAATAACTGCCTCCCAGTCAATGCCCTTGCTGCTACCCAAGACCTGGGCCACCGATATGCTCACCCTTGAGAACGGTCAAGTGTTTTCCAGCCACAGTGAACTGGCGGCATTTCAGAACTGGAGGGGGCAGCAGAGTCAGCAGGGTGCTCACTGCAGAAGAGGGCGGAGGCAAGAACTGATAGGCTGGGCACAGACCTCACCTCTAACCCACAGTTCTAATCTTCCTCTTCTCAGATCAGGCACTTGATCAGGTGATATTGATCACCCCTCCACTCTGTTCCCCAGGTTCCAGACTAGCATTTTCTCCCCACCTTGGGCCTTGAAAGCGCTCTGCTCGCCCCGGAAGGTCTCCCCAGGAGATCGGGTCTGCAGCAAGCGCAGGTAGCCTTGATCTCTGACCTCTGGTGCCTCAACCTCCCGTTTCCACACGGTCACTACAATCTGAGCAAAGGGGACACAGGACCATAGTTGAAAGGAGAGACAGCTAGCCAGCCTTAGAAAGAGCATCTGAATTAGGACAACAGCTCCACCCCTTGCCAATCTTACCTTGGCTTTAGGTGTCCCTGGGGGCAGTCTATCCAGTGAAACAGTGAGTGGGAAGATGACCTCATCTGTGGACACGATTGGTTCCTCCACAGGCAGCTGGGGAGGGGGGGGGGTGAAAAGAGGAGAAGAGGTCAAGAGAAAGGCAGCCCGCCGCGTTCCCTTTAAGATCTGCGGTGCGTGGTTGCCCTCCCCTCTCTTCATCCGTCATCTGCCTCCTGTTTCCCTCCAGCGTCCCTCTCCTCTGTCTTAGGAGCCCAGCAAACCTCCCCGCCGCCCTGTGCCGTGTCACCCCAGCTCCTCACCGTGGTCGCTCCCCCTGAGGTAGCAGGGCCCGGGCCGTGGGTGAGAAGGGGGCTGCAGCCTCGAAACAACCCCCCACCGCCAGGATCCCCGCCCCCTGGAGGTTCAGGATCCTGGTCGCCAAAGCCACCGCCACCGGGCGCCCCGCCTCCGGCGCTGACCGAGGCCAGGGCGGCCAGTGCGGTCGCCAGTTCCGCCCAGGCCCCACGGGACCCCAAGCCTGGGCCACCCCCGACGCCGGAGCCCGCGCTGCCCCGGCAGCGCAGCACCAGCAAGAAACGGACAGTCTCCCCCAGGTAGAGATGGTTGCGCCGGGGCAGCGTCCGGTACCGGCCTGGGTCCCCCGCCAGCTCCGCGCGCGGCGGCAGCGGCACAGCCGGGAAGTACATCGAGTAGTCGCACTGGGACTCCATGGGGCGGCGAGGACTGCACGGACCGGGGACGAAGTGGGCCGGGGCGGCAGAGAGCGAGGGACTGCTGGGGTGGGTCCGGGGAGTCCCGACACCTGACGGGGGCTGCGCGCGGCCGGGTCGGTCCAAGAGACCCGCCGGATCCGGGAACCGGCGCAATGAACTCGGAACCGAGGCCCCGCGGGGCCGGAACCGGGTGCGGGGCCGAATGACTGGAGAAAATCCGGAAGCGGAAGGGGCGTGGCCTCTGAGGCCCCGGAATTTGCGAATGACCGGACCCTGGAGGAGATGGGCGGGGTTCGGCTGGTGGTAGGCTGCAGCAAGAAGGATTTAGGAGACATTACAGACAGACTTCCTAAAAAAGAGATATTAAAGCACCCCCTCCAACCCCGGTTCTCCCAAGAAAATGCTCCATCCCCTCCCCTTTCCTCCCTACATAAAGCAAGTCCAAGTTTGAAATTATTTATTCATTCAACAAATATTTCATAGTGAAATGAGCATAGCTCAGTAACAAATATTTCATAGAGAAATGGACGCATTATTCCAATCCACTGAATCCCAAACTTGCTCTGGCATACACCATGGTTTGCTCCTCCAGGGAGCCTTGGAGAGTGTTACACGGACCTGCCAGGGTACTGGAAAGGTGAAGGGGCAAAATGCTGGTTGGGGTTGCTGCTAGCTGCTGAATGACTGGATTCCTTGGCACAGGCTTGGAGGACTTTGGGCCCACATCCGTGCAAAGTTCCATTTGTCCTCTAGGGAGCAGACTTGCTTTCTGAAGGAAGCAGAAATGTCATCTGGCTGCCCCACATTCATCACTTGTGTCCTTGTAGCTTAGCTGCGTTTTCAAGCTAAGACTTAGTGGTCTAATGTTTAGGGGGAGAGTAGCCTTGAAGTCTTGAGGGGCAGAGTGACTGTTGGGGGGAACTGCTTGGCATCTAGCTTGTCTTTGTACTGTAGCTCAGGGGTGGCCAGGCGCTCACACTCCTCCCTGTCTTGGAGGCTCAGTCCACTCTGAAGTACATAGCCCAAAACCTTACCTGACCCAAACTGGAAAGGGCGGAACCGCAGGTCAGTGATGTATTTGGGGTCTAAAGCCTCACCCCCCACCAGACAATGTTTAGCCAGGGCCTCTCGGCGAGCCCGGAGCTCTGCCACTGCACTCTCCAGCCGGTTCTGGCCATATTGCTTTATTCGTGCCCACAGACTGTGGTTGAAGTGAACATAAAGAGCCCAGTCCAGGTTGTTCCAGGCTCGGGCCCGTGCAGTCAGCTGCCTATTCTCAGTCATCAGTCCACCATCGCTGACAGCGCTTCTGCCCTGCTCACTTCCAGCCTGGGCATTGTGCATGAAGCCCACCACATCATCTAGACCCCAGCACAGGGCATCTGCCAACAGAACCAATGACTCGTCAAAGTACTCGGCCACCAAGACCAGGTCAAAGACAGAGTCCAGCCAGGCCAGACTCCATTGGATGAAGGATGAAGACCCCAAATCTAAAGTGGTAGGGCTGGCTGTTTGGCTGTGACCATCAGCAGCAGTGGGAGCAGGATGGAAGAGAGCATTGGGATCCAGGGTATGGACTCGAGGGCCAGCACCAGAAGGCAGGACATGCAGTTGTGGGGGATTAGCGTCTCTGGCGGGATGAGGATTTCCTCTCTTGGTCCTCATCTCTGGGGGGAAAGGGAGGCCAAAGTCAAACCATAGCAAGTTGCGTGCGTAGTGGTCCCCACGGGCCCCAGGCCGGTAGAAGGCTCGAGGATTGGCCAGGAAAGCAGCCAAGGAAGGTGCTTTGCGGAAGGCTGATGAGGTGGATTTATAGTAGGAGAAGGCAGAGCGGGCCAGAGCTGCTGGGTCTCGGACAATGGAAAAGAAGAAGCTGTCAGAAGGCATGACCTGAAGAACCTGCAGAGGAGGAAAAACATACAGGGAGAAATAACTGGGCCAGGAAGAAACTAAGTGCAAGCCCAATGCCCACAGATCCCCTAGCCTCCTCAGACCTCCTCTTGGCAGCTCTAATAGGAACCCTTACCCCCCCACCCACCACCATCTTCTTTCACTAACTGATAGATCTTGGGCCAGTTACTTAATGCCTCTGAGAACAGTTTGCTCATCTTCAAAATGGGGATAATCATACCCTCCTCTCAGCTGATTATGGAGGTTGCATGGGATAAAGGAACCTGGAACATAGGAAGCTCCTAGAGAATTTATTTCCTTGGGCCTTTTTCTCTGCCTTGGTCAGTAAAACTTCTAGGAATCAAACTTTGTGTTCATTTCTCCAACAAAAAAC
This sequence comes from Hipposideros armiger, assembly GCF_001890085.2. Lineage (NCBI taxonomy): Eukaryota > Metazoa > Chordata > Mammalia > Chiroptera > Hipposideridae > Hipposideros > Hipposideros armiger. The sequence goes on along the minus strand of NW_017732225.1, from coordinate 85,075 downwards.
TATTAAGTACCTACCTTGGGACTCTTGATCACAACTCCAAGAAAGGAACTGGCCTCAGGCCTCCTGGGGAGGGTGGGAGGTGGGTCACAGGCAGCAAAGAGGGAGGAAAGGGGGCAACCATAATGTCTCAGGTATAGGTGTCAGGTGGGCAGACAAACACAAGATGGCTAAAGGACAGGGCACTTCTAGGGTTCCTGGGCATCTTGGAGAGCAAAAGACATCCCTGGACTAGACAGTGGGGAGCCAAGGCCACTTGGTAAGGGGCTTCTCTGAGGCCTGGGACATTTGATCACACTTCTTAGCAAGAAGGAATGTAGGAATTGGGCTGAGCCAGGCAGATCCATGTCAGAAACCAGCTTCTGGGCTCCTGGAAGGGTTTTTGCCTCTGAACATGACGCCTGTCGTTGAACCTGACTCCCTGACATGATGTCCTTCAATTTGATCTGCTAATATGGGCATGCCTGCAGGGCAGAGCCTGTGAACTGTGTGTCTCTTTGAAGGCAGAGAAGAACAGTGCAGAGAATGGTCTGTGGCATCAGGCGGACCTGGAATAAAATCCCAGTTCAGCTATTTACCAGTTATGTAACTTTGGGCAGGTTACTGAACTTAGAGACTTCATTCCTCCATCTATAAATCTGTGTTAACATTTACCTTGTAGAATCTGGAAATAGATGGAAGATGATAGGTATTCAATGAATGGTGGTGACAACAAAGGTCATTATCCTAACCTCCAGAGAAACCTCCCTCAAAGACTGTTGCCATCGCCTCACTCCTAGCAGTGGCCCCTTTGCTAACCATTAGATCACACTCATGCTCCGCAGCCACTTCCTCCAGCTCCAGCTTCAACAGGAGTGTGCTTTAGCCCCCACTGAAGTTCTACCTCCTATACATACTCCCCTCTTACACACACCACCACCACCACCATCTTTGCTGATATTTTGCTCCCTCTTAAGTATGCCTGATGTTCTCCTTACTAAATACAAAATCATGTCCACCCTTTCCGTTAAAACCTACCTCTCCAGAAAGCCCCACCTCTTTTGATGAATATTCTTCCCACAGTTCCAAATACAAACATACACATGCACACTTGCCACAGAAGGTGCTTTGACTTTGGAGCAGACAGGCCTGGGTTTAAATCCAGTTAACAGATACCAGTCACTTATCCTCTCTGAGGCTCTATTTCCTCATCTGTATAATGGAAACTCTTACAACGCCTTCCTGGCAAGATGATGGTGAGATTAATACCCAGCACTCAAGAAGTATTCAATAAAAGTCCCTTCCCTGTATGTTTTCATTTGCACATTGACTTTCTCAGAGAGCTCTCAGGTTCCTGTGTGTGTGTACAGATGAGCATGTGAGTGCATGTACCCATCTCCCCCTTTAGAAGTGAGGCTTTAAGGGTGTCAGGGTTGGGCTAGGGCTTGGCATATACCTGATCCTCAAAATCTGGCAAACATGGTAAGGGGAGTGAGAGGAGATGGGTCAGAGGGCAATGGCTGAGCAGAGGTCCTGGTAGTGCCAGTGGAAGGGGCCAAGAAGGGCCAGGGGCATCTGAAGGGAGAGTTTGGGGTGGGTGGGTGTGACAGTATTCAGAGTTGGCAGGACACTGACGCCAGCAGGATAAATTGGTCAAGAAAGGAGACTGAGTAAGCTCCGGATGGGAGAGAGCAGGACTTCAGCTCTCAGAAACTACTGAGGAAGGGACAGCTGAGGAAAGGGGATCGGTAAACCTCACCTTTGTGGTCCCAATGCGCATTTTGGGTGAAATGATGCCTGGGGAACCCCCAGGCCTGGGGCCTCCTCCCCTGATGGTCTTGTCCACAGACCTGATGCCTCTCTCTCCAAGCCCACCCACCCCCTCTACACCCTCTCACCTCTTTCAGGTTGAACCTCATGTGATGACATAGGATGTCAAAGTGGGGCTGGGTGCTTCCACCCTGAGGGTGGTAGCCTTTGACCCGAGAGGCCTGGAAAAGCCTTGGGTAGCCGAACTGGTAGCGGGCAGGGAGGGCAAAACGCAGCCCATGTCGGTCTCCATAGCGATGAAGCAGGCTTAATACAGAGCTGCTCCCAGATTTGTGCGTCTTCAGGAACACCAGTCGCTGCCGGGGAGGGCAGGATGGAACAGCTGGCCCTGGGGATGGGACCCAGTGCTGTCGGAGCTGCAGCCCAGGTAGCCTGGGGAGAAACAGGAGGGGAAGTGTCCTGTCCCTCACCAGAAGGTGGATGGGTGTCTAGTGGAGCAAGGACAGAGGGTGTGGAGTTCCCAGGAGTCGTAGCTCCAGGTGGGATTGGGAGGAGCAAGTGGGGGGCATCTATGGGGCGCTGGGACAAGATGAAACTCACCTCCTCTGGAAGGGCCCCCCCCAGAGCTGGAGGGCAAATCCGATGGTCATGAAGACTCCCAGAGCCACCCCCAGGCTCCGAGGCCCCCAGAGGCGCATGGTCCTGGTAGGAGACAGAGGGCCCATGTGGCAGAGGGAAAGGTGACAGGGCAATGGCCAGGCACAGAGGCAGAGACAGCTTGAGATAGCCGTGCAGCCACAGAAGGCGCAGGTTCAAGATCAGGGGTCATTCCCCAAGCCTGCTTGCAGCCCTGGTTGAGTCTGCCCCCTGAGTTAGCAGATTTTTGTCTCTGTCAGCGTCTAGAAGGGAAATGAGGGGAAGGAGGGGAGTCTGAGGAGAGGGTAGAGCCTTCTCTCCTGCTGCTGCAGCTGAGACCTAATTCATGCAGGGGGCTGGCTGTGAGAGGGGTGTGCTCTCTATACACATATATTCTAGGTGGCCCCACAACTACTCCTTTGCTGTCAGCCTCTATCTCCCCCAACCCCCACCTACAGTTTCTCCCTGGGAGAAAGACAGAGACCCTGCAAAAAAGATCAGACCAATGTGCTCATAAGACACTGATGAGGACATCACCAGGCCACTGACTTCCTCATCAGCCTCTCTGATAAATCGGGGTGAAGAGCCCCATTTGGAGGCTGAAATGGGTAGCCATGAGAGAATGCGGGTCAGATGAACCAAGGGAGGTGAGGCCACAGGAGTGAGTGTAATGAGTAAGAGCCATCTGGTCTAAACTCAGGCATCTCTTTCCCCTCTTGGCACAGGGCAGTCCCCAGTGTGGAAGGGGCTGGGGGATACGTGGGGTTATTTATAAAACCCAGTTCCCACAACACAGCCCCACACACCCCCGTTCTCACTTTCCAACCCCATCAGTGCACCCAGAGATTGAGAGAGTGGGGCTAGGGGGAGGGAGGGAGGGAGGGAGAGAGAGAGAGAGAGAGAGAGAGAGAGAGAGAGAGAGAGAGAGA
>NW_017732225.1:63210-81619 GCF_001890085.2 Hipposideros armiger | reverse complement strand
GAGAGAGAGAGAGAGAGAGAGAGAGAGAGAGAGAGAGAAACAGGAACTCTGGAGACAAAGATACTGACAGACACAAACACTGAGCTTGGAATTCTTTTCTAGGCCCTGGTTTCCTAGTAAATTGGAAGTCCAGACCCAGCCCTTCAGATTACAACCCACAAACACAGGCCACAGCCCCTCCAACAAGCCTCAACAGCCCCCTTCCAAGACCAGCCAGGAGTAAGCCCAGACAGAGAGAACCCATACTTGCTACCTAGAGACCCGCCCCCTCTGGCATCACCCCCCAACTCCCTCACCCAACAGCCCTCAGGGTCCAGCCCTGCACGGGACTCCCGTGTCCAGATTTCTTCTATTCCTTCCACCCATCTCTGCATCCTCCCATTACCCTTGATTCCAGCCCTCTGTCCCCTCCAACTTTGGTGACTCCTTAGTCACCAGCCCTTTGTTGGTCCCTCGGGTTCTTTGAACCACTGCTCCCACCCCACCCCAGACTTAAGCCATAAATTCCAGAGTTCCTCCACTGGCTGCAGCCTAGGTGTCACTTGCCCACTCACCGAGCCACCTGAGAAGCAGCAGGGGAAATCGGGGTCTGGCCCTCCCACCCACCCCAGCCACCGCCCGGCTCCTCCCGCTCTGCTCAACTTTCCCCATAAACTTTCTCAGCGCCCAGGCTCCTCCCCTCTCCCTCCCTTTGTCTGGCTAGCGCCAGCAGCTGCTTCAGCTTTGATTGCTTCTCTGGGTCTCTCTCTCTGCAACTTTTCCTCCTCAGGGCACCCAGCCCGTCCTTGGAAGACACTGCTTCTCTTTCACACTTAGGAATCAATTATACCTTTTTCTCTCTCCATTTTTCTGCAAAACAAAAACTCATTCAGGAGACAGGAAGGAGCAAGTAACAGACAAGAGTTGAAAGCAGACATTATCAAGGACTTGTGACAAGGTAGCCAGAAGCTGACTTGCAGGGAACCACTCCCCCCTCTGCCCCCTACCCACCTCCCACCTTGAAGGCAGGGGGCAGTGGTGTGGTAAAATGTTGATACCTCGTGTTCAAAAAGAATTATGCCTGTGACGAGGTTCCTATTTGGGCCCCACTCTTTTCCCCATTTTACAGATTAAGGTTCTCAGATCTACAGGGTGGACATCTTGCCCAAACTCAGTATCAGGGGAGAGGTTCCAAGACAGGAGAGAAGCAGGCAGAAAATAAGCCAGTCACAGAGGCTGTGGGGTCTCTGCCAGGAGCCAGGAGCCAGGGCTCAGGGAAGGACACTGAAGTTACAGAAAGTCACACTTGGGGTCCAATAAATTATTTATTTGAAAAATGCAAAATTTGTGAAGAATGTGGATGGCAGAGATCATGAGTTGAGCCTTTTTCCTTTTTTTTTTAATATTTTAGTTTAAGAAATTGATACTGAAAAAACTCAGCAGAACCCAGACCCCATAGATCATGACATCCTATTCACACACCCCAGTCCCCTGCCCTGCACCTGATTAGCACCCAGCTTTGTCCATTTCTGAGACCAGGTGCCCCCACCCCTCCCCACTTCCAACTTCCTTCAAACCCCACCCACCAACTGTCACTCTAAAACTTCTCCCTTTCTCTTCCTTGGGGCTCAGTTGGAGACCACACCTCCTTCCTAAATAAATACCCCACCCCCCCTCCCTAAATACCAAATGAAAAAATAAATATTGTGAACACCTATCCACTTCCAATGGGAATCTCCTGAACTTGGGGCCCCAGCCATTCACCCAAAAAGTCCCTTTTCTAACTTCTTTGCAGCCCCTTCAACTCCTCCCTAGACCCAGGTGAGAGGGGAGGAGGAGAAGGGTCATGAACCCTTCTGATGCCAGGGCACCCCTCCCCAGTTATCGAGGTCCAAGTAGGGCCAGGGCTGAGAGGGAGACAATGAGGATGGGTTGGGTGTGAAAACCAACAGACGTCCCCCCAGTCCTGCTCCTGCCCTGGTTGTGGCGGATGACGACACCTCCGCCTTTGCCCCCAGCACCATCTCTTCGAGGAGGGCGGGGAGGCCGGGCTGGGGGGGCCACAGCTGCTGCCCCAGCCATCCAGTCATCTGCATAGTGCTGTCCCTCTCCAGAGCCGCTGGAGTCTTCATCTGCAGGGAGGGAAAGGATCACAGTGAGAAGATCAGAGACAGACAGGGATAGGTAAGAGGGGCAGTGGAAGACAGGGAGAGAGATAGACAGAAAGGCGGAGGGAAAGAACTAGGATAAAAACAGTAAGAAAAAGAGTGGCAGGAGAAACACAGGTAGATAGTTGGAGGTTGGGAGGAGGGAGAAAGACAGATACAGGAAGGCAGGGAGAGAGAGATCAGGCAGACATGGGAATGAGGGAAGGTGATGGGAGACAGGAAAAGACAATGAGACAGAGACAGAAAAGAGAGTCAGATGGGAAGAGAGGATAGACAGGAAAAGATAGAAAACAGACATACATAGAAGCAGCCAGCAGACAGGAAGAGGGGTGGGCGAGGAGAGACGCAGACAGACAGAGACAGACAATGGAAGGGAGAAAGAAAATGAATGTCCTTGCCTTGCTTCTCTGGCAAACTCTACCTACCACGCGGAGCCAACCCAATGGCACCCCCAACGGGCTCCCCTGCCTTGCAGTGGTTGCTCGTTCTTGCCAACCTCCTACAGCCCTTTGCTCATTGTTCTGTAAGAATAATTTGGAGTCTTCCCCAAGAGACCCTCTCTCTCATTGGTTTTCTACCCCTTACCTGTAAGGTAAGTGTTCAGTGCTAGCTTGTAAAATGAGTGAATGAATGAATGATAACTGAGATGAGAGGGGAGGGACTCAGAAGGCAGTGGGCGGGGCCCGGGTCTAAACACAGGCCTACGGGTGCCCCGGGGTCCTACCCCAGTCCTCCAGTTCCAGGTCGCGTCCCAGAGCGGCGGCCCTCATCCTGATCGTGGCCGCCCGGAGATGCAGCCGTCGCGTCCGCGTCTGGAGGTCGGGATTCGAAGCTTCCACACCCAGCTCTGGGTTGTTAAGCTGCTCGGTCAGAGAGCCCCCGACCACGGGCAACAAGTACCTACGAGCAGAGCAGCCCCCGAAGGCTCCCGCCTGACCTGGTGGGCCCGCCCCCGCCCCGCCCCCAGATTCGGGTCTTGACAGCCCGCAGCCACCGCCGCCCGCCTGCCCGCCAGGCTCTCACCGGCCCCGCCCAGTTCCAGTCCAGCAGGGCGCCGCCTCCTGCGTGATGTCCGCAGCCATGCGGGGGTCCCCGCACACCGTCAGAGGCAGACCGACCCAGAAGCCCCGGACCCGGCCCAGCCGCTCGCGGAGTTCCCACACCTGGGCGAACAGAGAGGGCGGGCGGAGCTGCATCGTGCCCACCCACCAGCCCAACGCCCCCGCGCTGCCTGCCCCCCACTCACCAACCGGGGCAGGCTGTTGCCCGCGGCCATTGTGGGCCGCTCCTCCTCCGCCCCCGCCGTCCAGAGCCGGCCCACCTCTTCCGGAGGAGCCAGGGGTGCCGGGGCTCGGCGGGTGCGGGCAGGTGCCTTTGGGGGCCCACCGCATTCATGAAACACCTGTGGCACAGTGAAGAGGCGTCCCACACGCAGTGAAACCCACACTGTATCCCTGCTCCAACACCTCAATCTCCCCTGACATCCCCCCTTTCCCCAGATACCCTACAGTGTCTCCCTGACACTCCACACTGTACCCCCAACCCCAGGCCCTCGCCTCCACCCTTCTCTCTCCTGTACCATAGCTGACATCCCCATACTGTCTCCCTTGCCCTCGGGGCTGACACTCCCATGCTCCTCAAGGCCCCTGTACCTGGGTGGACACCGCTACACTGTTTTCCTGCAGATATGTCAAACCTTCTGAGATCTTCACCCCAATGGACTGGGCTGCCACCTCAAAGGAAAAGGGGCCCTGGATCTTCTCAGCCAGGTACAGGAGACCATCTTGAAGAAGGGGGAGAAAGGCAAAGGATGAACTGAGGGGACAGCCAGGGAAGTACTCACTGAACTATTAAGTTCCCACAAATCCTGATCTGGGTAGCAAGGTGTTGGATTGGGGAGACTCACATGAGAAGAACTACCCCCCGTACTCCCCTTCAATGTAGCTTGAAACTCCCTCCCAGTCCATCCCCATTCACCCCTACACAGACAGCCTTCCCAGGCTTTCCTGAGTCCTCACCTAGATAGGCACCCCAGTCAGGGTCCAGTCCCTGGCTGCTGAGACAGCCATGGGCCACGTTGAGGCAGAAGCCCCGGCAAGGCGCCAGGGAGGGGACCCCACTACAAAGAGGGCAGCCGGTCAAACGCATCACAGCCCGCTTGCAGCCTTCGGACATGGGCACCTGGGGGAAGAGAGCTGGGCTGTGTCAGCCACAAACATTGAGGCTGCCTTCAGCCAAGCGTGGTGCTGGGCACAGAGAGAAATCAAATACTGCACCCCACCTTCCCAGGCCCTATGTGAAGAGCTGACTGGAATGGCTAGGGTTGGTGACTCCATGTGGCAACAGGTGAGACCCCAAAGGACTGTGAAAGGAAATTCCTAGGGGCCAGGTTGCAGATATGCTTCTTGGGAGGAATGGAACTGGAGGGGCAGTGGTAGTGGTGATGGGGGGTGGCCTCTGAGAAAAGGTTTAACGACAAGAGTGAGTCCATTATGGTTGGGGAGGGAAGAGACAGGATGCAGGATGTAAGGTGGAGAGGTTGGAGAGAGACTGGGCAGTGGAGAGAGGGCCTTGAAGGCCAGGTCAGGAATCTGGCCTTCAGTAGCAGGGTAAGGGAAGCCACTAAAGGGGTCTGGAGGAAATCAGGGGAGCCAGTATTCCCATCTCAGGATGCTAAGGAGATGGGCAGGCCCTCAGAGGCTGGCAGAGTATGAGTCATCAACTGGCAGGACAGGTGGGAGGTGGTCACGAATCATGATACAGGGAAGACTTCACTTTGGCCCCCCCGCCCCATGATTCATTCTGGATGCCATGGCCTCAAGGCTGAAATGGGAAGGCCCCAGGTCTCTCCTGCCAGCTGGCTCTTAACTCTTCCTCAAGGGGCCTCTCCTACTCTGCCTCTCCCTCCCTGAGCCCCACCTACGCTCAGGCCCCCTCTAACCTTAAGCGCTTCACTGACCACATCTCTTCCGGTCTCCAGGCCATGGATAAAGGCCCGGGCAGCCACCATGGCCCGGGTTATCTGGGAGAGAGGAAAGAAGGTGAGAAAAACCACAGGGTTGTCATGTATCAGTCAAGACTGGGGTCAAGAGATTGTACCAAGGAGATGAGCAGGGGGGACTAAGTTTGTGGAGTTACCTTGGGGTGGTTAGGAGTGTCAAGTGGTACAGGGAGGCAGGTTCAAGAGGCTCAAAGGATTATAGTTTATAAGGATGAAGGGGAACTGGGCTTGGGAAGAGGTGGAGGGATTGAGTTTTACAGGGCTTAGAGACAGACTGTGTGCATCAGAACACTGAACTTGAAGCCTGAAGACGTGGATGTGAAACACAGCTCTACCACTTATTTTGCATTGAGACCTTAACTTCTGGGAGGCTCACTTTTCTTACCTGTAAAACAGGGATACTACAGTCTATCTCGCGGAGTTACTATCACAATTAAGTGAGATACTATAAAATGAAAATCCTTCTCAAATATTAGTACCTAATTCACATTTAGTTGAACCAGAGGAAGTCAAGATATTAGGATGAGGGAGGAGTTGGTAGAAAGGTGGCTGGGGGCCAAGAGCAGGTGAGTGGGTCAGGGATGTGAAACGAGGGCACAGGATGACTGTGGGGGGTACCTCCAATTAAAGGAGACCAAGGAGCATTAGACCAGGCAGAGGTGGCTGGGGCTCAAGATAGGGGTCACCAGGTCAGAGATGGCTGCTATGCAGGATGTGAAAATCACCAGGTCAGGGGTGACTAGGGCATGAAGGGGTGGTCATTGGGTTGGAGGTGAGTGCACAGTTCAGAGGTTATTAGGTCAGAGGTGGCTGAAATTCAGGCCTTAGGACCCCTCACCTGCAGGCGGAGGCGGCGGGGTGAGTCCCCGAAAGGCTTCAGAGAGTCATCAGCAGAGGAGGCGAGGCGTGTGAGGCAGAACAGGTAGTCAGGGGAGAAGATGTACTGTGGGTGCAGCAGGGGGAACATTCTCTCCAGGAGCTGTGCCCAGAAATCCACCAAGGCATCATCTAACCCCTCACCGGACTTCTCATAGTAGTCCCGCAGCCGAGAGAACAGGCCGCTGAATAAGGGGGTGTTCTGGGAATACAGACGGCCATAGGAACGGTGGAAGAGCAGGGCCAGGGAGTGCTCAGCTGATGAGAGCATCTCCCGAAAAACCTCTGTGGAAAATGTGAAGAAAGGGATGGGAGGTGAGGTGAGACCAGAGAAAGATGGAAACATGGAAGGGCAGAGGCAGGAAGAGATGAGGGTGGGGAGAGAAGAGAAAAGACAAGTGAGTTAGAAACAGAACTCTCAGTGACCTGGGCAGACTGGGAATGGGGTGGGGCAGGACCCTGGAGAAAGCCTGGGGTGGCGGGGCTAAGCCAGTGATGGCGTGCCTTAGGAATGGAATAGGAAATGGGACAGTATGCTTGCTGGGGTCATGAGCACAGAGAGGAGGTATGTGGCCAGGTTTGGGGACCCCAAGTCCTCACCATCAAATTTTCTGTGCCGGGCAGCCAGCGTGTGTACCAGGAAGGAGCCACTCTCCTCCACCAGGCCTCGGAAGGTAGCCTCAGTGTCCCAGGTCAGCCTCTCCTCTATCTCACTGGAACAGCAGGTGTATTCTTGGGGACAGATCCGGAGGTGCTCACCTGGAGAGAGGAGACACAAGGAATGGTAGGAAATGATAGGGAATGGTGGGAATTGATGTTATAAAATACCTTCCTCTTCCTGCCTATTTTTGGGGGCCATCCCTTCTCTTTCACCTGTCTGGTTTCTTTCCTATTGTCTGCACCCTCATCCCCACCTGACCATATCCCCACGTTATTGTTCCCTCACCCATCCCAAGTCCACTGTCATTAACCATGGGATCAACAGTGATGGGCCAAATTAGTGATCAGAGAGGTTCCTCAGGGGACCTTCCCTAACATCACATACCCCAGGCTTCTAAAGACTTACAGGATGGCTTCTATGGGAAGAATGGGGTTTGGAGGGGTGGAGTTACTTGGTAAGCAAGAAAGTATTATAGTAGCACTCTTAGAAATAGAGAGGGGAACAAATTGAGCTGTGAAGAAACACAGAGGTGGATGCTAATTACTAGAAAAGGATTCCTGGGGTGGGGGTGAAGTAAGAGTACCATTATGTGAACAGAAGGGTTATTGTGATCCTGGTAAGGAAGTTCAGGAGGAGAAATGTTATTTATTACTATAAGATGAAAAGATTATTATAACGGTCACTCTTAAGGGGAAGAGTTATTGTGAGATGGGGAAGACCCGCCCCCGCCCCCTCCCTTGCCCCCAATTCTCTAGTCTTTCTCTTTCTCCTCACCTGATATCAGGGCGGGAGGGAGTAGGCTTAAGCTATATCCCCGGGCCCCCAGAATCTGCCGGGTCTCAGTGCAACTCCGGATGACCTTTGCCTCGCTCCCGGGTCCAGGACCAGGACCGGGACACAGAGGCAGCAGCAGAAGCAGAAGAGTTCGCAGCGCGAACATAGCTGCTGCGACCCTGGAACAGCAAAGTGAGTCCTATGGAGGAAAGAAAAGCTGCCCGAACTCGGAAAGCTGGTTCTCTGCTGCGGGACCGCCCCGCCGGCCACAGAAAGAGCACGACCTCGGAAAACTGAACACCCACCACGATAGCTAGAACCGGCAGCATCTGCCGAGACAATGGGAGCGAGGAGCCGGGCAGGGGGCGGAGCCCGGGGCGGGGCCCTACCAATGATGGTTAGGAGCCGGCCTCAGGGGCGGGGTCAAGGGAGAAATTAAGCCAATGTAGTGGGGAAGCTCGGCAGAGGGGCGGGATTCGGATGGACTAAGGAGGTTGGTGGGGGAGGGGCGTGGTCTTTCTCATGGGCGTGGCGACTCGTTTCTAAAGGCGCGGCCTGGGGCGAATCCAGCCTATGGCAGTTGAGAAGCCAGATTGAAGGCGCTACTGTTGTAGTCCTGTGAGAAGACCCGTCAAAGGGCGGGGTGGGGGGGAAAGAGGGCGGAATATTCGGGTAGAGGGGCGGGGATTGGGTGGAGCAGAGTTGAAGCTGGTGGCCAGCGTGCCCAAACCCACGTGATGGAACTGCACGCGGGAGAGCTGGTGGCCGCACGAGGCTGCCGGAGCGGCATGACTGGAACGTGGTGAGCACGAGTTCGCACACGTCCAAGCATCGCGAGAATTACTAGCTCTGGGATTAGACGTTGGGCTCGCGCCTGCGCGCAACATGCCTCGTGCCTTCCCGCGTTTTTCTGGATTCTTCCGCCACCGGAAGGGAAGCGGCAGGCGCAAGTGCTGCAGGTGGGGTGAATACAGAGACCCGAGGGACCATAGGCGGTGACTTTTCCTCAGCTCTACTTACCCAGAAGTCGCTGTTCCAGGCTCAGACAGTGAGGCTCTTCTTTAACCCGAGAATACGGCCGCCCCACCCCCACCCCCATCTCCGCAGTGCCGTCTCTGAGATAGGGACCTTCCTCCTCCGTGAGTCAGTAGTTTCCTCCACCTCCAGTCCCCAAGAGACTGGTAGTCACTCTTGTGAGCTGTTAGAAGGCTCCGCCGCCCAAAGAAACTTACCCTGGGGAGGGTCAGAAGTATCCCCATCTGGAAAAATAGAGAACACGAGCTTTCCTTTACTCCTTCAGCGTTTCTGGCCCTATTCTAATGGCGCCTCCACCCCCAAATCGTTAAAAAGTGTCCCATTCCATTCCATACGGAATCAGGTAGTAGTACGAACTTTACAGAAATGAAAGTCTGGGTGCTTTTTAATTTATTTTTTGCTTGTAACGTGAGCTGGTTCACTTACAGCAGGCAATTTAGCTTCCGAATCGGGAGGGGACTAGCTTTAAGCTGCTCTGGTGTTGTGCCTTATTCCGTGCTTGGAGAGCAACTCCAAACCCGTGCTCTGCTTCTGGGGTGGTGGTTTCTTTAATCTCCCGATGGCTTAGGCCAAGATTCTGTCTTATTTTTTTGTGTGCCCTCCCACCCCCAGGCCAGTCTGAGTTCCAGGGCAGTTCCCTTGAAAAGATGGGGTAGAAGGGGCTGGGGAGGGAGAAAGTGGTGGGGTAGGAGCCCCTTCCTCTCTTTCTTTCCCAGGCTGGACCACCATGCCTACCCTTCGGCCCTCCTCCTCCTGTCTCCATAGCTCCGCCTCCCCAAGCAGTGTGTCCTCCCCACTGCAAGGAGCAATGGGAGGTGGACAGAGGGGCTTGTCTTCGTCTTCTAGCTTGTCTGTCAGTGTGCCCTGTGATGGCAGGGACTTGGACCAGACTTCAGAGGGGTGAGTAGAGTTGGTGAGAAATTGTTACTTGTGCGGCTTTCTGCTGCATCATCGGCAGCTTTCCCCTCTGCCATTTTACTGTCTCAATAGTAATATGCGTGTGACTGTATGAAAATGTGAACGATGCTCAGCCGATTCACAACAGTGACCCCCTTCCAGCTTTGCTGGCTGGTTTTGGCTGCCCTACGTGTTGTAGGCATCAGGAATAATACATCTTGTTCTAAATCCATCGTCCAACTTGTCTGAACCCTTCTTTAACACATTTGTATATTCAGCATGTGCAACTTCTGGTGGGGGCGGGGAGGTAGGGGAAGGGGAAGTGAGTTCTTTTTTGTTGCCTGACAAATAGTATATACTTTATAGGTGGTGTCCTGTAGTTTCTCTATTTGGGAATTTAATATACAGGTCCGTCTGTCCTTATTTGTTATCATTTATGACCTTTTTCTGTGAAGGTTATAATAATATACCTTGGATTTTCTAACCTTTCCAGGAAAAAAATTAATCTCATACAAGAGCTGATTTATCCCCTAGTTATTTTAATTGACTTCCTCTGAATCATTTCTGTTTCTGTCAGTGCTAGTGTTGGGGACCAGATTGTATCTATATTATTAACTCTAAATCAATTAGATATGTGAATTAGTTTAAGGGGTGGAATTTAACTTTAGGTCGTATTAATCTCCTGTTTATGTATGAGTAACATACGACTTCCCAAACCATGCTTTCTCCACACAGCAGTGATCCCTCTCTGCCTACTTAAGTGAATATCATTTGATTTTCTTATTCAGAGAGACTCTTAAGAAAGGGTTATCCTTCACCTACCTCAGTTCCTCATTCTTCATCTTCATTGCTTTATTCAAGTGGAAGTTTTCTTTTAAGACTTTGTCCCTACTTTCTGGTAACAGTAAACTCATCTTTTCTTAAAGAAAACATGAATATATTTTTCTCATGGAGAGGGGGTACAGCTAGAGACAAAGAGAAATTATAATTACCCCTTTCTTTGGAGGAACTGGGGTGTTGTATCTAAGGAGAACCATACTCCCTCATAGGGATAGTGATTCTTTGTCAGCTGATGAAGGCAGTGACTTTGAAGACATCTTGAGACCCAATATGAAGAAGAGAGCAGCAAAACGACCACTCAAAACAACCCCAGTGAGTCAGTTGCTTTTGTTTTGTTTTGGAACCTGGTCTGGGAAGTGGCAAAAGAAAACCTAGAAGGGACTCAGGAGATATGTTTGATGAAAGGATAAGACTTAAAGAGTGTTAAGAGACAGAGTGAGGAAGAAGGCAAATTTTGAAGAGAAAATAATAAAAAAGATGGTATTAGGATTCACAGGAACAAGAATAGGGCTAAAGGTCTTTTATAAGAAGAAAAATAATAAAGTTCACGATATAAAAATCAGTTATTTTAAATGTATGACTCAAAATCTCCTGTATTATTGGCAGCTTAAGAGGATGAGACCAAGTGTTAACATCACTTTTACTTTTTAAAAAGATTTCTGATTTCTTTATACTTACTAGGTGGCAAAACATCCAAAGAAGGGGTCCGGAATGGTATGTGGTCATAGCCAGAAAGAGTCAGAGCCACTAGCCAGTGATCTCTTTAATGCTGTGAAAGCTGCCAAAAGTGACATGCAGGTAAAAGAGTGTCTCACCTGTTTCTTAATACCATCTCACCCCTTGTGGGGTGGATAGATAAGGACAAGTGTCTACAAACTTGATTTAATGTGGACATTTTAATGAACATAACCTATATCAGGAAAGACAGATAAGACCCTGGAGTGAATTCTTGGAATTATATAAGGGAGACCTTTGATGAGAGAGAATGTTTCTTTCCCAAAAGTATCAAATAGCGAGATTGATTTTGCTTTTATTGATTGATAAAGGAAGCGTGGCGAGGCATTGGATGTGGGTAGCAGCTTGTTCACCCTTGTCACTTTTTAGCTCCACTTTAACAATTATACCTAATTCCTTTTCCCTCCCCACATTTGTTTTTTTATAACTTATTGTAATTTTATTATCATCTGAAAGTGTATAAGGCTTGTATTTAGTTTACAAAAATTTTAAATGATCACCCAGATCTCTAGCTCTAGCTCAAGGAATGAAACATTAATAGTGCTTTAGAGGCCTTTGTATATCGTCTCTCTACCCTACCCTACAGTCCCCTCACCACCCAGAGATAACCACTACAGTGAATTTTCTGTTAATAATTCCCTTGTCTTTTCATTATAGTTTTATACCAATTAATGTGTTCTTTAAATAAATGCATCATTCTCTAGTCCTCTGTGACTTAATTATTTCAATTGTTTAAGATGCACCCATATTGATATGTGATGTAGATTTTTATAGTTTTTAGAAAAGTTTAAAATTTTTAAACATATGGAGTTTTTATATATTTTTGTTGTTTTATATTTTTGTTACTGATTTCTAACTGCATTGCATTGTAGTCAGAAAATGCGGTCTTTTGAAAGTTAGGGAGACTAACTTTATGATTTAGCATTTAGTCCTTTTCCAGAACTATTTTACATGTGTATGAAGAGGATGTGTGTTCTCCATTTGTTGGGTCCGGTGTTCTCTTGGGTGAGATCAAAAGTGTTAAATGTGATACTGCTTTGATATTTCTACTAGTTTGGGGTTTCGGGGCGGCGGGGAGGGGCAGTTGGTCTGTTTGATATATCAGTTAGAGAGAGAGGCGTGTTAAAAGGGTGACTTTTTCAATTACTTCTTTTGCATTTATACCCATCTTTGCCTTAAATATTTCAAGGCTTTGTTTCCTGGTAAAGCAAACCTTTTATTGTTATATACTGACACTTCTTTATTTCTATACTTTTTAAGACAAAAATTGTTTTGTTTTATATTAACATAGCTATACTAGCTTTATTTTTGGTTAGTATTTACCTAGTATCTTTTTCTTTCCTTTTACTTTCAATCTTTTTATGTATGTTTGGAGTCTGTCTTCTGCATACAGCATATTATCTGGATTGTGTTATTTAATCCATTCTGCTGATCTCTCTTTTAACAAGATAATTTAATTCATTTGTATTTGTTGTTCCTACGGATATGTTTGAATTCATTTTTTCCACTCTGTGCTTTCACTTTATCTTGCTTTTTCTGTTTCTTTTTCCCCTTTTCTTGCTTGCTTTTGGATTTCTATCTTCTACAAGGACCTAAGCACATTTTAATTCCAGTTTCCCCTTCCAATTTACATGCTGTTGTACAGTGTTTTAGTTCTATTTTTCTTCTCCCAGCAAATAAGACATTTCTATTTTATACAATGTTTGTTGATACTTACCTACATTTTTATCATTTTCTTTGTTCATTCCTTCTCAAATCTCAAATCTTCTGTATGGAATGATTCTCTTGCTGTCCAAAGTTTATCCTTTAAAATTTCCTTTAGATAGAGTTTATTAACAAACTCATTTTTTGCTTATATAACATGTCTTTACCCTGTCCTTGAAAGATTTGCGTGTATAGAATTCTACGATGACCTTTTTTTCTAACAGCACATTAAAAAGATTATTCCACAGCCTTCTAACTTCCCTTATTGCTGCCGAAAGTCTATCAAATTTAGCACTATCTAATACAACAATTTGTAAGTATGGAAATGTTCTATATCACCATTGTCTATTACAGTATCTTTTAGCCACATGTGGCTATTAAGCACTTGATATGTGGCTGGTGTGACTTAGGAACTGGATTTTTAATCTATATTTGATTTAATTTTAATAGCCAGATATGGCTAGGGGCTACTTCTGTATTTGGGCAGATCTAATATGTACATGTTTTTGTTTGTAAGTGTTAAATGCATATCCTTTCTAAGTGATCTCTTTTTGCTGTTACTGTTTTCAAAAGATATTTTGCTTTTGTGTTATGATGTTTTATAGGATGTTTTATTTGTCATGCTTCAGATCCGTTAGCTTTCAGGCTCTGAAGATTGATGTCTTTCAACAACTACAGAAAATTATTTTCAAATAATGTCCCTTCTTCATTCTATTATCTTCAAGAATTCAATTAAACATCATTAGAACTTCTCACTTTATTATCCCTCTTAATGTCTCTTAATAGCTCTTTCATTATTTCTTTTAGTCTCTGGGCTGCGTTTTAGATAATTTCTTTGACTTAATCTTTCAGTTCACTCATCTTCTGTTCACTGTGTCCAATCTGCTTTTAATTCACTCATTGAAGTTTTAAATTTTATTTATTATGTTTTCTACTTCAACAAATCTTGTTTGACGCTTTCAAAATTCATTGTTCTTTGCTTCTACTTTCAAGCTTCTCTTTCATTTCATTAATCACAGTAAGCATAATTTATAATCTGTGATAACTTCAGTGTCTAAAGTCTGTGAATATAATTCTACTCTCTGTTTTTCCTGCTGATTCTTACGTTCACTTTACTAGGTTTTACTGTGAATCACTCATTTTCTATAGAGTTCTATATGTAGAATTCTTTGGGGTCTGGGTTGAAGATAGGTTTTTAAGATAGGAACCTGCATTTGCTTCTGGTAGTTAGTTGCCTGGAGGCACTCCAGAATCACTTATAAGTAAATCGTCTGATTGAGCTTATTCTGATCTGGTAGTGTGGATCTGGACTGAAAATCCAGATCTGAGAGCTGGCTTATGATTATGAATTCTCAAGGAAGAATTCTTTTTTTTCTGTCCACCCTACACTAAGGTCATAACAAGCTAGTTTTCTTGCTGTTGCCTTCTGACCTGTAGGCTTATTTCTCATTCTTGCTTTCATGAGGATGTGACTCTTTGCAGGATCCAGCTTTATGCAGGAGCCTCCTTTTGGAGTACTCTTCTTGGAAAGCCCATAGGCTTAATCTCCTATCCTCTGCATTCCATGTAGCCATCTGGATGGAAAGTCAGGGTTCCCAGGGTTTAATAGAAACCCTCAGGACAAAAGTCAGCTTACTTATCTTCAAGGATTGCTACTTTTTTATCCTATATGGAGTTCTACCTTTCATTCCAGTTCAGCAATACATTTTAAAAGATGTTTTTAATATTTTAATCAGAAGTTTAGATGTTTCAATTGGGAAGATCATATAGGATTTCTAGTCTGTCATATTGCCAGAAATAGAAATCATCCACATTGTTTTCTTAGTCTCTGGTGGATGAGTGGCTAGAGAGCTACAAGCAAGACCAGGATGCAGGATTCCTGGAGCTCATTAACTTTGTCATCCGGTCTTGTGGATGTAAAGGTGAGCAAACTTCTACCTTTTTCTAGTCTCCAGCCTTCTGTTCCTATGTTATAAAACTTTTCTTTCATTTAGATGAATAAGATTTGGCATTTCCTAAATGAAGGATGAAGGTAAAGCATAAGCAGAGTTTCAATTATTTAACTATATTGTTGATTGGCAGATAGGGAAGTGATCTATTAGGGAACTATGTTGGTTTGGAGACAAGACCCTTTTGCAGAAAAATAATTAATCATGCTAATAATATTCACAAATTTTAAAATGGACCATTCGGGCTGGCCAAGTGGCTCAGTTGGTTAAGAGCTCAAGCTCTGAGCAACAGGGTCGCCGGTTCGATTCCCACGTGGGCCAGCGATGCTGCGTCCGAGCTGAGCTGCCAACAGGTAGCAGTATGGCTCAGCTGGTGAGAGCACGTGCTCCTAAAAAGGTTGCCAGTTTTGACTCCCGCATAGGATGGTGGGCTACACCCACCTGCAACTAAGAATGAACACGGCACCTCGAGCTGAGCATCCATGAGCTGCCAACGGGCGGCTGGATGGCAACTGGACTTGGAGCTGAGCTAGCTGTGCCCTCCACAACTAAGACTGAAGAGCAACAACTTGGCTCTTCCCCTCCCCCAATTCCCCAACACTGTTTTCCTTTTCCAATTCCCCAATAAAATGTTTTAAAAAAAAATGGACCATCAGACACCTTTTAGTCTTCCTTTCTCTAGATGAAATAATTTTTTATTTTTTTATTCCTTATTTCTCAGCCACTAAATTGCATACTTCTCCACTGAAGCTGTGGGCCCCCAGAGGTCATGACCTAATTTATTGGGGCAGATAGTATTAGGCAGATTGTGTTATAAGAATCCAGAATCTGTGTAGTTTTATTGCTTTCCTTGTTTTTTGTTTGTTTGGATTTTTTTTAACTGTAGTTTTTCACTGCTTGATTCCTTTGGGTTTTCTAGAGTGTTTGCATTATAGCAGATACACAGTTAAATGCTAGTAGATTTGGATCTTCTAATTCCCCACCTACGCTCTTTTCAATATGTTCCCTAGGTCATCTTCAGATGTATATGTAAATTCATGATATCCTGTTATTTTCCTTGTAAATACCTCATATTCTCCATTCCTTAGGCACTGTGACCAATGAGATGTTCAAGAAGATGTCCAACTCAGAGATCATCCGGCACCTAACAGAACAGTTTAATGAGGTGGAAGGAGATGACCAAGATCATCATGCCACTCTTATTTCAAAATACAAGGCTCATTATTCCCTTCTTTTTGTTTCTGGGAAATAAGATAGCTTTTAGAAGGAGTTCAATCTCTTGGGGAGCAAAGAGGGCCCATAGATATTATCTGAATATGCCTCTAGAGTTGAGAATAGCAGGAAATGAAGTATTTCAGAGATAACATTCTTACTATACTATTGGGTTTTGACATCCATTGTCCCTATGGCCTGGTAATAACTTGCCCATCCTTTTTATAAACCCTTCTGTAGGACTCAGGAGACTATCCCCTGATAGCGTCAGGTCCATCCTGGAAGAAGTTCCAGGGAAGTTTCTGTGAATTTGTGAGGACATTGGTCTACCAGTGCCAGTACAGCCTCCTCTATGATGGCTTCCCTATGGACAACCTCATCTCCCTGCTCACTGGCCTGTCAGACTCCCAAGTTCGTGCCTTCCGTCACACTAGCACTCTGGCTGGTGAGCACTCATTTTCACTCTATAAATGTTCTCCTGGGGATTGGTAGGACTTTCCTCTCTTCTCCAGTCCTGGATCTTCTTTCTTTCCTACCTGCATCTTCGCTCTTGATTTCAAAGCCATGCTTCTTTATTCCAAACCTAGTTTAATATCTCACAAATGGAATTATAAAAGGGTGGAACGCAGTGACAGTTTACAGGTATAACATGTTTCTTATAGCTCATCACTGGGAATATGTTGAGGATTAAAAGATGCCCAGAACAGGTCGGCAGAAAACAAGTCCACTCCAGAACTCTGAGTCTTGGGATTTAATAGTCACCGTGCTCTAGCTTTTTATTTTCACTGCCCTTTAGTCCCTTCTTTTTTGCACCTAACCTCCCTTCTCTGACTTAAGTAATGATTTCCTTATCTTGTTTTTCCTGACTACAAGCCATGAAGCTAATGACCTCTCTGGTAAGAGTTGCCCTCCAACTGAGTTTGCACAAAGACAACAACCAGCGTCAGTATGAGGCTGAACGAAACAAGGGGCCAGGACAGAGAGCACCTGAGCGGCTGGAGAGCCTGTTAGAGAAACGCAAAGAGGTGAGAAGTGTTCCCTGCCTCTTTCCTCCCCCTCTCCCAGCTTCCATCCACTGCTTCCACAGCCCACCTTATGAGTCCCCAAGAGCTTCTCTCTGGTAAGGCACAGGTCCCCAAGCAACCTTAATGGAGGCTGGCAAGTTTAATAGACCCATCCTTTCAGAGGTCATTGCATGCTTATCTTGTTTCTGGGATGCGGGCTCAATTATTATCATTTCTAATTTAGAGTAAAAGTTAGAGGTCTCTATAATTCCAAAACTTTTCTCAGTTTCCGTTGTCTACATTCATTATCAGAAGTGTTTTAAGTGTTGTGCCTGTGTCCCATGCAAGGAGTTAAGTTTTGACTTTCATATCAAGTGTACAGTATACAGGTCACCATAGGATTAAAAGGCCAACCACTGATGGGGGAAACAAAGTTTTTAAGGAATGGAAAGGGCACAAGCCTTTCCAGTCACTCCTGAGTTTAAATTCTGTTCCAGTTAGCTACTGGCTCAGTGGTCTTATGTAACACTTCTAAGCTTCAGTCTCCTTTTCTTTAAAAAGGGGATAATTCTATCCTTTTGTGAAGATAAAATGAGATGATGAATAAATTGCCTAGCCTGGCACATAGTAGGTACTTCCTTTGTTTCCTCTTTTTAAAAGACCAATGGAATACATAAGTCGTAACAAAACCTTTTACACTAATTAAACCTTCAAACAGCTATCATGAGATAGGCCGTGATTTCCACACACACACACACACACACCTTTCCCTGGTATCTGAGTCTCTCTAAGCATGTGGTGGCAGGACTCACCATGTCTAACTGTACCAGCTGACTTTTCCCAGCCCTCACCAAAGATTGCTTCTGTGCCAAATCATTAGAGAAAGAAACTTTATATTTCCCCCATTTTCTTTTTCTATGATATTTTCACTGTCAGTATGCTGTTAAACCTTATGTACAATATATTCCGTCTCAAATCTTAGTACACTAGTATCTTTTTTTTTTAACTTCTCTAGGCTCTTGCTTCATTAGTTACCCCATTGCCCTTTTTGTCTTTAGTCTCTCCCTCCCCACTGTTTTCTTCTGGCCACTTATAAATATATATGTAGGTCCTTGAATCTTTTTTTTTTTTTAAGATTTTATTGGGAAATTGGGGAAGGGAACAAACAGTGTTGGGGGATTGGGGAGGTGGAACATTGCATTTTTCTGGGACCCATCAGCTCCAAGTCAAGTTGCTGTCCTTCAATCTTAGTTGTGGAGGGCACAAGCTCAGCTCCAAGTCCAGTCACCACTCTCAATCTATTGGGTTGTTGGAAAAGTCATGACGTATTTTGTCTATGTTTTTCAAAGGTCATTTATTTATATAAAGAACAAAAATCAATCAACGATATATTGCCCATTTTGTTCGATAACCTTTTGCCATCTTTCAATGAGCTTCATAATTCCTCATTCATAGAAGGACCTGTCTTTATTTGCAAAAAACTGGACAAGGTGCCGATTTACAGCCTCATCTGAATTGAACGTTATACCATGCAAGGAGTTTTGAAGAGAGCCAAACAAGTGGAAGTCTGATGG
>NW_017732225.1:58916-62320 GCF_001890085.2 Hipposideros armiger | reverse complement strand
AAACAATCCATTTCTCATCACCAGTCGCTTCAAAAAAAGGATCGTTTTCCTTACGTTTAATGAGCATATTGCAGATGTTTATATGCGCCGTCAAATGAACTTCTTTGAGTTCATGCGGAACCCAAATATCGAGCTTGCTTACATATCCCAGCTTCTTCAGGTGGTTGTGAACGCTTGAATGATGGATGTTCAATGTTTCTGCAATCTCTCGTATCGTGTAACATGGATTTGATTCGATTAATGCCGTTATTTTGTCGTCATCAACCTCAGTGGGTCTCCCTGACTGAGGAGCGTCGTTGAGATCAAAATCACCAGCACGGAATTTTGTGAACCATCGTTGAAACTGACATTCTTGCAGAGTATTGTTGCTGTAAACTTTATGCTACTTTTCACAAGTTTAACGCGCGTTCTTCCCTTTATGGAAGTAAAACAGTAAAATATGGCAAAAATGCAGTTTGGTCTTCTATCTTCAAGTTGTTGTAAAATCTCCAAAACTCAACCAAATTGCTCAATTTTTTTTAGAATGAAGCTAGAACTGTCAGCTGTTAAATGACATAGCAATAACATAGATGCGAATGACTCTAGTACTTCCAAAATTGAACTAGTGCCATCTGTTGCAAACATGCGTCATGATTTTTCCGACAACCCAATAGTTGCGGGGGTGGGGGTACAGAGAGTGGGAAGGGTGGTGTAGCCCACCATCACCATCCCATGCCATGCAGGAGTCGACAGAACACATTGAGGATGGATGGGGCATTTAAATATATAGATGCAAATCTGTGTCACCAGTCCACAATGTGTTAAGAGCACGCGCTCTCACCAGCTGAGCTATCCGGCTGCCCACTGGCAGCTCAGCTGCAGCTCAGCTTGGGCGCAGTCGCTCTCTGGCCCACGTGGGAATTGAATCGGAGACCCTGTTGCTCAGAGCTCACACTCTTAACCAACTGCACCACCCAGCCGGCCCCAGGTCCTTGAATCTTTGCTTCATTCTTCTCCTCTGAGCTACGGTACATTTCTATACTTTTAGAAAGTGTTTCCTTACTGCCTTAATATCCGCCTGCATCCTTTTTGCTGCCTAGCTTCTATCCTCATTTTTCACTGAAATTATTCTCAAACCAGGGACTTCTAATATCGATAGCCAATGGCATTTTCTCAATCTCCCTTTTCCAAACTTCTATAGGATTTGGTGGTGATGACCCACCTTTTCCTCCTTTCCTCTCCTTTTTTTTCTTTTAAGTATGAAAATTTTCAAATGTTCAGAAAAATAGAGGCACTGGCAGAATGAACACTATATACAGATTATCTAGATTTAACAATATATTACCATATTTGCTTCATTTATTTTTTTAATATTTTATAGTAAATTATGGACATACTGGTATTTCAACCAAAAGACTTAAATATGTCCTCTAAAGAAAATGGCATGTTCCTACATAATCCCAGTACCATTTTCACATCCAAAATGTTAACAGTTTCCTAAATAGTTCCTAATTCCAACTTATATTAAAATTTTCCCATTTGCCCCCCAAATGCTTTTTACATCTGATTAATTCCAACCAGAGTTTAATTAAGGACTATGCATTTGATTGTTGTGTTTCTTAAGTCTCTTTTAATCTTTTTTTTTTTTAAGATTTTTTTATTGGGTAATTGGGGGGATGGGAACAGAGCTGGGGAATTGGGGGAAGGGGAACAGACAAGTTGCTGTCCTTTTGTTCTTCAGTCTAGTTGTGGAGGACGTTGCTTCACTGGCCCAAGTTGGCACCATCATTGCGCTCTTCCCAGGCGAGGCACATCAGTCGCCGGCTTCTGGATGGCCGCTCACTGCGGCTGCTGGCCACTCACGCTGGCTGCTGGCTACACATGGTAGCCCATGGCAACCCACTGCCACAGGGGCGGCAGCCTACGCCGTCGCCTTATGGCATCCCAGCTCCAGGCTGAGCTGTTGTTCAGCATCTTAGCTGTAGAGGGCAGTGTCACTGGCCCTCATATGTGGGTCCGAACCGGGGCCCTCTGGCGTCCCAAGCCAGCTCTTAACCATCGCGCCACTCGGCCAGCCCAGTCTCTTATAATCTTATACAGAACTTTTGTCTCCCCTCTTTTTCCCCCAGTATATTGATTTATTGAAGAGGTAGAGTTAATTGTCTTAAAGAACGTTCCTTTATAATTCTGCTTCCCTGTAATTCTTGTAATTCTTATAATTCTGTTTCTGTGGTATATATTATTCATCTAGTCTAGGGTTTCTCAGTAGTGACACTGTTGACATTGGAGGGCTGTCCTTGCATTGCAGGGTGTTTAGCAGCATCCCTGGTCTTTATCTGCTAGATGACAGTAGTAATGACCCAGTAGTAACAACCAAAAATGTTTTCAGACATTGCTAAATGTCCCCTGGGGGACCTCCAGTTGAGAACCACTGATCTAATCTCTTCTTTTTTTGCTAGTTCCACTTCTTTTGTCAAACAAACTGCATTCATTAAAATTTCAATTTCCCA
Organism: Hipposideros armiger; assembly: GCF_001890085.2. Classification (NCBI taxonomy): domain Eukaryota; kingdom Metazoa; phylum Chordata; class Mammalia; order Chiroptera; family Hipposideridae; genus Hipposideros; species Hipposideros armiger. Next base: position 59,831 of record NW_017732225.1, on the reverse strand, counting down.
GTTGTTAGTCAAAAACATATGTAACTACCAGCTAGGGCCTTTGATTAGCCAAAGATGGTCAAAATAACGAGACACAGAGGGGATATTATTTTTTCCAAACACAAAGAAACTTCTGAGGTGTTAGTTGACTATACAATGTCTTCCAGAATTAGAAAGTTTAAAAGGAAACATAGGATACCAAGAGTTCAGACTATCCTGTAATAAATAGGAAGTAGATGGAAGCCATACTTTTCCGTATTTTTGTGGCCTTATATTGTTGGGGTACAAGAGAGATTGACCTGCACCTTCTTGTCCTCCAGCTCCAAGAACATCAAGAGGAGATTGAGGGGATGATGAATGCCCTCTTCAGGGGTGTCTTTGTACATCGGTACAGGTGAGTTAATAGGCTCATCTTGTTGAAGCAGCTGATCCTTGGTTATAGAGTCTGTAGAAGTAACAACGCTCCCTCCTAACTCTGAGTTATTTGGTTAGTCCCAGAACTAATGCAGCTGGAGGAAAAACTAACAGGTATTTCAATTTAATAAGGTTTGGTTTATCCCCACCTACAAAGGATCTTGTAAGCTCTTCTGGGAGAGAAAATAAGAGGATAAGGCATTGCTGAGTATTCTTCTGTTCCGGCTTTGCCCAAGACCTTCCGTCTCCCATCTTCCTGGGGCTAGAGATTTAGGAGGACAAAAGCAGAGATCTAAAAGGCAGGGCTTTTCTGAGGGTATACAGCTTGGCAAGTCTTTTCCTTGCCCAGCCTGCTGTTTCACTGACAAAGGCAGGGAGTTGTTGTTTTTTGTTTTGTTTTGTTTTGTTTTTTGTTTTTTTAAAGATTTTTATTGGGGAATTGGGGAAGGGGAACAGACAAGTTGCTGTCATTTTGTTCTTCAGTCTAGTTGTGGAGGACGTTGCTTCACTGGCCCAAGTTGG
>NW_017732225.1:42763-58699 GCF_001890085.2 Hipposideros armiger | reverse complement strand
GCAGCCCAGCTCCAGGTTGAGCTGTTGTTCAGCATCTTAGCTGTGGAGGGCAGTGTCACTGGCCCTCATATGTGGGATCCGAACCGGGCCCTCTGGTGTCCCAAGCCAGCTCTTAAGCAACGTGCCACTCAGCCGGCCCAAGGCAGGGAGTTTTATACTGTTTAAAGAACGGGTAGAATTAAATTTTAGAAAGTAGCTGTATTTGTTTCTCATTTTTATCTAGATTTTATCTTTTGCCTTTTCATAACCCTTCAGCTGATTTAATCTTTTCTTGAAGTGGAATTAAAACACACACACTGTTTGGCCAACAGTTAAATTAACTTCCAAAATCAGTTTTTAAAAGGGGCATGGAGGATAAGTTCAACTATTTTATGAGCTGGTTACAGAAATGTTTACTTTTTTATATACTGTATTTACATCAGGAAGAGGAAATGAAATGCATGGTACATGGTGTTTAGTCAAGAAAATAAATTCTTCTATGACAAGGAGATTATCTGGTAAGATGGAAAGTGAGTTTGGAGAAAAGGTGATAAAGGTCAATTTATCTCTCTGTGCCTAGGGATGTCCTTCCTGAGATCCGTGCTATCTGCATCGAGGAGATTGGGTCTTGGATGCAAAGCTATAGTACCTCTTTCCTGACTGACAGCTATTTAAAATATATTGGCTGGACCCTGCACGATAAGGTGAGAGTTGAGTCAGTCTCTTTTCCGCTATTCCCCTCATCCTCTTCCCTGCCCTAGGACACTTCAGCTTTTCCTGGTTCTGCCATTTAGGTGTTTTACTAGTGATCCGTGATCAACCCATGAAGACACTGAACCTCAAAACTTCCCTAGTATTGAGGAGCGTAGGATAAGGTGAAAGAGAGAAAGACCTGTCCAGGAAATAAAACATCGCTAAACCAGAGTAGAGAGGAGGAAGACTTTCCCAATAAAGAAGCCAGGCTGTTATTGATGGGTTGGTAATACAGGTGCTAGGGTGGTAACCAGAGGATTCTTTTCCTCATGATTGCTAAATTCTGCTGTGATCCTTTTTTTTTTTTAAGTAAGAAGACAGCTCTTCATTGTCTCTGCGGTGTCTCAGAATCCTCAGTATAAGGGGACACCTAGGCCCAGAAAGAGTCATCTGAGAGGGCAATATGGAGACCTAGTGAGGGTGAGCAGAGAAGTAGTTACACTTTCATTTTCCTCAACAGCATCGAGAAGTCCGTCTGAAGTGCCTGAAGGCTCTCAAAGGGCTGTACAGCAACCGGGACTTGACTGCACGCCTGGAGCTCTTTACCAACCGCTTTAAGGTAAAATTGGGACTGTCCTGCTCTTGATTCTTGCTTGTGGCTCCTCTTTCCCCACCTTTGCATTTCTATTGCTCTTATATATCTGTAGCTATCCCAGCATCTGCTTCTACACCCTCTCTTTAGGAGTCTTGTAGATTCTAGGAGAACATAATTTTGGGCATAGATACAATGAGGTTTTGATAAATGTTCTCCTTTCTGCAGGACCGGATGGTTTCCATGGTCATGGACCGGGAGTACGATGTGGCAGTGGAGGCCGTCAGGTTGCTAACACTTATCCTTAAGTGAGTCCTGGGAAGTGGGGGTGCAAGTATCTCAGACTTTTAACTTTCCAGTATTAGACAAACCCTTCCAAGAGTCCTATCCCTCCACCTAGCATAAGCTGACTCTTCCTTATGTACCGGTTGAAAAACAGAGGTCATTCGTGAGTTGCAAGACCTCCAGGGGGAAATTTCCCATCTTCTCTAACCCTCCATCTCCTCTGTCTTCCACTGTTCATTTAAAAGTTATTTGTGAGTTAATCCTTGTTGTTTTTGCCTCTTTTTGTTTCTAGCCTTAGTAGTGCTAGAAGACTACACTCATATCTACCTGCTCTTTCTCTTTTTCTCTTGGCAGGAACATGGAAGGGGTGCTGACAGATGCAGACTGTGAGAGTATCTACCCTGTTGTGTATGCCTCTAACCGAGCCCTGGCCTCTGCTGCAGGGGAATTTCTGTACTGGAAGTGAGTGGGGCTCCTTTCATTTGTTCCTTTAACAGCACCCTCTGTTGTTTTCTCTTCCTCATCTGCTGCTGCTTTTTCCAAGAACTCCCCACACCTATTAAAACCTATTAAAGTCTCTCTTAGGGTCTCCTTTCCCCTCTCATCTCTTTAGGGCTTTCTTGAGCTCTGTACCTCTTGTTCCTTTATAACTCTTCTTAGATTCTTTCTTCCCTCTATGGTGATGATGCCATTCCTTATTTTCTCCTGTGCCCTTTCCTCATGTCCATTCTACCAGGCTCTTCTACCCTGAGTGTGAGGCAAGAACGCTGGGTGGGAGAGAGCAACACCGAAGTCCACGTGCCCAGAGGACTTTCATTCACCTTCTGCTGTCCTTTTTTGTGGAGAGTGAGGTGACGTATAAGAAGGAGCTATTAGACTGTTGTGCGTAAAACCTGCAGGAAGAGAAAGATGGGAGCTGGCACTACAGGAAGAAGAGACATGTTTTATCGCTAGCCACTTTCTAGAGCCTTTTAATGTGACTTCAGTAACTTAACGTGTACCTCCTTCCACAGCTCCATGACCATGCTGCTTACTTAATAGACAGCCTGTGGGACTGTGCAGGGTCTCAGCTGAAGGACTGGGAGAGTCTGACAAGCTTGCTGCTGGAAAAGGACCAGAGTGCGTGTCACATGGTAGCCAGAGGAGGGGACCTTTCACCTCCTACTAGGAAACCAGGAGAGATTCCTTTCCTATCTTGTAAAAGAAAGAGGTGTAATGGGCAGTGGGGAGGCAAGGATGAGGGAGGACTTGGAGCTGGAGGGTGGCTAATCTGTGATTCTGTGTTTTCATTCTCCTGCCAACCCAGACCTGGGAGATGTGCAGGAGAGCACACTGATAGAAATCCTTGTGTCCAGTGTCCGGCAAGCTTCAGAGGGCCACCCCCCTGTGGGGCGGGTCACTGGGAGGAAGGTATGGCATGAGGGGTGTGTTGGATTGATTGGCAATATTAAATCCAGACAGGTATTATCCATCCTCTTGGGTTAGGGGGCCCCTTCCTCTGCGCTGCAAAGAATTCCATCTCAAGAAAAAAAGAAATCTGAAGGGGGCTCCTGAATTCTTTTTTCCTTCCTGAGCAGATAAGATTGTGGGGAGGAAGGATACACACACACGCCCTCTGGGCCCAGTGTTTCTCCACACTTCAAATGACTCTAATTCCAGGGTTTAACCGCTAAAGAACGTAAGATCCAAGCAGATGACAAGGTGAAGCTGACAGAGCACCTCATCCCCCTGCTACCACAGCTCCTGGCCAAGGTAAAGCTGCCCCACTGTTCAGCTTCTGGGAGTGAGAGGGTGAAAGAAAATGGTCTCCAATGAGGAATAGAAGTAGGAATTAGCAACATGTTAACTAATAAGTCAGTCTTCCTCTCAATCACCACAGTTCTCAGCTGATGCAGAGAAGGTTGCTCCCCTGCTCCAGCTTCTCAACTACTTTGACCTTAACATCTACTGCACCAGGCGCTTGGAAAAGGTAAGGAGGGAGGAAGATATATTTCCTCTACCTTGCTGCTTCCCTGCTAGGGCCAAAGGTTCTACTGCCAGTATTTGGTTCTTCTCAAGAACCTGGGTTTCAGAAAAACCAGTAAGTCTTTTCTTTCTTGGTATCTTACCCTTGAAGTTTAATGCTTTCAACCCTATTTTTTCTTTTTTTTTAATAATTTTTTATTTTTTAATTATAATTGACATACAACATTGTACTAGTTTTAGCCGTACAACATAGTGATTAGAAAATTTATATAACTTATGAAGTAATCATCCCAATAAGTCTAGTACCCATCTGACACCATACATAGTTATTACAATATTATTGCCTGTGTTCCTTATGCTGTACTTTACATCCCCATGACTGTTTTGTAACTACCAATTTAGACTTCTTAATCCCTTCACCTTTTTCACCCAATTCCCTAACCCACCTCCCATCTAGCAACTATCAAAATGTTCCTTGTATCTATGAGTTAGTTTCTGTTTTGTTTGTTCATTTATTTTGTTTTTTAGTTTCCACATTATTAGTGAAATCATATAGTATTTGTCTTTCTTTGACTTATTTCACATAACATAATACCCTCTAGTTCCATCCATGTTGTCACAAGTGCCAAGACTTCATTCTTTTTTATGGCTGAATAATATTCCATTGTATATAGATACCACTTCTTTTTCCATTCATCTGGTGATGGACACTTAGGTTGCTTCTATATATTGGCTGTTGTAATGCTGCAGTGGAGATATGGATTTACAGTAAAACCTTGGATTGCTAATAACTTTATGAGTTTATGAGTGTTCTGCAAGATGAGCAAACATTTCTAATACATTTTAATGTGATAAATGAGCGATGTCTTGCAATACGAGTAGTTTGTTTCTGGAACGAATTATGCAAACCAAGGTATTACTGTATATATCTTTTTGAATTAGTGTTTTGGGTTTTTTCGGATAAATACCCAGAAATGGAGTATTTCTGGGTCCTTTGTCTCTTGTTGTTATCTTTGTTTTAAAATCTATTTTGTCTGGTATAATTATTGCTATTCCAGCTTTTTGTTGTTTCCATTTTCATGAAATATCTTTTTCCATCCCTCTATTTTCGTCTCTGTGTGTCTTTTGATCTGAAGTGAGTCTCTTTTAAGGATCTTGTAAGGGTCTTATTTTCTTATCCATTCAGCTACTGTATGTCTTTTCATTTTCATTTAACCCATTTACATTTAAAGTAATTGTTGATAGATATGTAGTTATTGCCATTTAATTATTCATATTTTTGATCATTTTTTTCTTCTTAGAGAAGTCCCTTTAACATTTCTTATAGTACTGGTTTGCTGGTGATGAACTCCTTTAGCTTTTTCTTGTCTGGGATCCACCCAATTTCTTATCTCCCTCAGCTGTACTCTCCTCCAGAAGAATTGTCTTCCTCACTTCCCCAACACTTGCTTCTTTTACCTTCTTTCTCTCAGCACCTGGAGCTGTTCTTGCAGCAGCTCCAGGAGGTAGTGGTGAAGCATGCAGATCCAGCAGTGCTCAAGGCTGGAGCTCATGCCCTCTACACGCTCTGTAATCCTGAGTTCACATTCTTCAGCCGGGTGGACTTTGCCCGCAGCCAACTGCTGGATCTGCTGACTGACCGCTTCCAGCAGGAACTTGAAGAGCTGCTGCAGGTAGGAACTGGGACTGAATGACAGGACACCCCAAACTCAGGTGGGAAAGGGCCACAGACCATGGATCTGGGGGTTCTTGGGAAAATCTCATTGTGGACCTTCTTCTTCAGTCGTCCTTCCTAGATGAGGATGAGGTGTATAGTCTGGCAGCCACTCTGAAGCGCCTATCTGCCTTCTACAAGTGAGCAGCTCACCTCCTACTTTCTCTTTGATTTCTGCTGGTATCTGTGGAGTTGATTCTTTTCCAGTGTAACATTTCCCTCTCCTTCCTCCCCCCTCAAGTGCTCATGACCTAACACGCTGGGAACTCTCTGAGCCATGCTACCGACTCCTCCGGAAGGCTGTGGACACAGGAGAGGTTCCTCACCAGGCAAGCGGACAAGTTGGAGATGTGGAGGCAGAGAGGCATTTTTAAGGGCCCTGTGTCCTAGGTGGCCATGGAATCCAGGCAACTCCAGTCCCAGGGATGTGGGGTAGACACAAGGGAGGAAGATCACGTGTGTGTCATCCCTCCATTCCACTCTTGGAAGGTGAACTGTACTTTCCCATTGCCTGAAAACAGTCATACTCTCTGGTTTCCTGAGAGTCAAGGATAATACTGAGGGATTCTGGGAGACTTAAGATAAATTCAGGAGAGGTGATGTTTTTACCTAGGATAAAATCCTGTGAAGATTGTCTGGAATCACCTCTTTTTCACCAGAAAAAGAATTGGAGCTCCCCTAATCTCATTTTCTCTCTTCTTCACTGCTTTTGTCTCTCTTCACTACTTTGTGTGTGCCTGCCTGCCTGTCTGTCCCTCTCTCTCTCTTCCTCTCCCTCCCTATCTGCCCCTTACTCTCCTGACACATCCCTCATTTTTGTAACATTTGGTTGTTACAGGTGATTGTGCCAGCCTTGACTGTTGTCTATTTTTCCATTCTCTGGACACTAACCCACCTTTCTGGACCAGGTGCTTCCCAGGTGAATATGGGTCTGAGAAGGGGGAATGGGAATGAAGGAGCTTGTGGCTTCATTCCTCCCCCTGAAACCACTGTCTCCACAGATGCAGCTGTTGAGTTTGAGGGGCAGAATGGTGGCCTTCTGTGAACTCTGCCAGAGCTGCCTCTCAGATGTGGTTCCTGAGATCCAGGAGCAGGTGAGCATTTACTCAAGTGGGACCAAGGAGATAAGTCTTTCCCCATGGTCTGAGGAATCCCCATTCTAAGGAGAAATTAGCTGTGTAATTTCTATGTTGGTCAATGTTCTGTCCTTTTAAGCATTCTTTTTCTTCCCCCAACAGGCTTTCACCTTATTAAGTGATCTACTTCTTATCTTCAGCCCTCAGATGATTGTAGGGGGCCACGATTTCCTTAGGCCTCTTGTCTTTCTTCCTGAAGCCTCTCTCCAGTCTGAGCTAGCCAGCTTCCTCATGGACCATGTCTTCACGCAGCCTGAAGAACTGGGCAGGGGTACAAGGACTCTATGCCAGGGGCTCAGGAAGGGTCTGGGGCTTTGGCCTGCCTTAGGCACTTAGGGCAGGGGGCCTAAATCTGTGATTCTGATATTTTCATCCTGCATTTGATATGAGCCAGGTCATTCCCAGGAGGACCATTTACAGATAGAGCGGCTGCACCAGCGGCGCCGCCTCCTGGCCGGGTTCTGCAAGCTGGTGCTTTACGGGGTGCTGGAGATGGAGGCAGCCTCAGATGTTTTCAAACACTATAATAAGGTACAGTGAGCCACCTAGTTTAGGACTGCAGACATTGTAGTACTACAGAAAGGAGGGGGGGCGGGGCGAGATGATGGTATCAAGGCTTAAAGGAGAAATAGGAGGGAAAGGGCAACACAAGTTTAGAGTAAAGGAACAAAGAAAAGAGATTCAGTAGTGAATAATTATGGAGAAAAAAAGCGTTAGGAGGAAAAAATTCATTGGAGGGGAAATATCTTATTCTTCCTGTCCAGAACAATTTTTTTTTCTGTGAACCCAGTCTATGGAATGGGGTAATGTAAGAAGGAAAAAAAGAATGGAAGAGGGGTCAATTTTCACAAGATACCTAGATGTGTACCTTGGTTTTTTCAACCCTCCATTGTATTGATTTCTGTTTGGTGAGCACCTACTATGTGCCAACACCATTCCAAGCACTAAGGACAGCAGTGAACAAAATAGACAAAAGTTCCTGCTTCATGGAGCTTCTGTTCTAGTGGGGCGAGACAAGTAGTGAAGGCTTCAATGCTGGGTGAGAGTGGGCACTGGCAGGCTTACTAATCTCCAAGAAATGGATTCAGGGCAGAGTTCCTTCCCTTATTTATTTGGCTGAACTCTGATTTATTTTGGGCTTCACACCTATTGGCTAGAGATGAGGTCTAGTCTGGGTTGTTTTATACTTAGATTCATGTTTCCCTACCTAAGTCACTTTTGGAAGGAGACATAATTAGGAATGTGTAAAAAGAAGCAAAACAGAAACAGTCTTTTCTTGTGATCAGACACTAACTTCTCCATTTCTTCTAACTCAGTTTTACAGTGACTATGGTGACATTATCAAGGAAACATTAACTAGAGCAAAGCAGATTGACCGAAGTCATTGTTCCCAAGTCCTGCTACTGAGCCTCAAACAGGTACTCCCTTCTGCCAAGAGTGCCACAAACCTAAGACATGCTCTCCCTGTAGTTTATAGATTCTCTGTTAACCCCTGACCATTTAGGATATGAGATCCTTAAGAGCAGGAACTTTATAATTTATTTTGACTGTGACTTTACATGGCAGTCTCCTTCATAGCTAGTAGACCCATAGAAAGTATTTTTTAACTTGACTGGGTAGTTTCTACCCCACCTTGATAGAAATTCAACTTACAAGCACTGACAGTAAAGTGATAGGGAATTCTTAATTTTTTTCTAACCTGTTCTCTCTCAGTCTCCTTTGGTTACTATAGACATTTTTATTTCTGATTACGGAGCAGAGGTGAAGGCTGTCTCTGCTGTAAGGGGTAGAGGAAGTGCCCTGGGAGGAAAGAAAGAGTAAAAGTAGCAGATGGCAATCCCAAACCCTTTAGAATTTCTAGGCAGAGAAGGGAATGCTCTACTTCTTTCTCTGTTTCCACCTCATTTCTCCCTCTCCCAAATATACTATGTCTCCTGGACACAGGTGTACACAGAACTGCTGCAGGAACAGGGGCCCCAGAGCCTGAATGAGCTTCCAGCTTTCAATGAGATTAGAGACCTGGCCCGGAGGTTTGCCTTGAGCTTTGGACCCCAGCAGCTACAGAACCGTGACCTTGTGGTCATGCTACATAAGTAAGGCAGTATTGGTTGGAAGTCATTGTACTTGAATTTTTTGGCTAAGCCAAAGGCTGCATACAGAGCTGGGAGTAAGGTCTTGGAGGGATGATAGCATGTTGAGAAGTAGCAGTCAGGTTAGCAGGTGGGTAGCTCTCTGGGAGACAAGCTGGGAACAGGGAGGGTTCACTTGGACAGCCCTGGGACTGAAGCGGGAAGGAACTATCTTCCTAAAATAATTCTGCTCAACCAAGGGAAGGCATCAAGTTCTCCTTGTCTGAGCTTCCTCCAGCTGGCTCCTCCGGGCAACCCCCCAACCTGGCATTCCTGGAGCTCCTTTCAGAGTTTTCCCCCCGACTCTTCCATCAGGATAAGCAGCTACTGTAAGTTGTGGGCAGGTGGATAAAGAAGTAGATTAGGGAAGAAGGGCATAGTGAGGGCCCACTGATCACGTCAGCCTCTTCATTCCACTCTTCCATTAGATTGTCCTATCTGGAAAGGTGCCTGCAGCCTGTCTCCCAGGCACCTGGCTATCCCTGGGGTCCAGTCACCACCTATTGCCACTCCCTCAGCCCTGTAGAGAACACAGCAGAGGCCAGCCCTCAGGGCTACCCCCACTCCAAGAAGAGGCGCATTGAAGGTAAAGTGCTGTGTATGTATGCTGTGTGTACACAAATATCAGGGTCCCCAGAACTACTTCCCTTATTACTTAGATAAGTAATAGAGCAGTAGTATATGGTCTTTTGCCTCCTTCAAACTTTTGCTTTTGGTTAAATAAAAATATTACCTTGAGCATCTACTATTATTACTTCATAGCTTTTTACCTTCAGGTCACTACCTGTCTTAAAAATTACCTAAGGTTTTTTCTTTAAACTGATTTTTCTATTTTATATAGTCTAATCTTAAGTGATAATATTGTAGAAATCACAAGTTTGATGTGTTAGTATGTTTTCTCTAGTGTACATTTAAAGATATTAGTCATTCCCCATTCTCCCCACACCCCCAACCCTTGGCGGGACCATTAATCTACTTCCTATCTCTCAATTTGCCTACTTTAAACGTTTCATAAAAATGGAATCATACAATCTGTGTCCTTGTGTGTCTGACTTCTTTCACTTAGCATAATGTTTTCAAGGTTCATCCATGCTTTAGCATATATCAGTACCTCATCTTTTTATGATTAAATAATATTCTGTAGTATGGATAGGACACATTTTATTTATCCATTCATCAGTTCATTGATATTTGGGCTGTTTCCACATTTTGACTGTCGTGCATAATGTTGCTATGGACATTCATGTACAAGGTTTTGCATGGACATATGTTTTCAATTCTCTTGATATATACTTAGGAGTGTATATCATATGGTAACTACGTGTTTAACTTTTTGAGAAATTACCAAACTTTTCCAAAGTGCTTACATCATTTTATAATCCCAATAGCAGTGTATAAGGACCCCAGTTTCTCTATGTGCTTGCCAATTTTTGTTATTGTCTGTCTGTATTTTATCCATATCCCAGTTGCTGTGAAGTGGTATCTCATTGTGGTTTAAATTTGCATTTCCCTAATAACTAATGATGTTGAGCCGCTTTCATGGGCTTATTGGCTATTCGTATGTCTTTTTTAGAGAAACGTCTATTCAAATCCTTTGCTCATTTTAAAATTGGGTTATTTGTTTTTTTATTGTTGAGTTGTAAGAGATCTTCATATATTCTAGATACAAGTCCCTTATCAGATATATGATATATGATATATAAAAAGTTTCTCCCATTCCATGGATTGTCTTTTCATTTTCCTGATGGTGTCCTTTGAAACACAAAAGTTATTAATTTTTATGAAATCCAGCTTATCTAGTTTTTCTTTTGTTGTTTGTGCTTTTGGTGTCTTATCTTCAGAAATCATTGCCTAATCCAAGGTCACAAAAATTTACACCTATATTTTCTTCTAAGAGTTTTCTAGTTTTAGCTCTTACAATTAGGTCTGTGATCCATTTTTGAGTTATTTGTGTATATGGTGTGAGGTAGAGTGTGACTTCTTTTCGATGTCTTCTATAGACCACCTAAAATTATCTCTTACACCCCCAGGAAACTTTGCTTTAATCAGTTAGCTAGTAAATATTTGGTACAGACCTACTATGTGCAAGATACCATGTTAAGTGTTTTAGAAACCATGAAGGATCCTCAAGCAGGTTACCATCTAATAGGAAAAAGAAAAAAATATTTATAGAAAAATCTGAATTATGAAGTCACCAGTAAATTATAACTTCTTTTTTTTTTTGAATGATAACTTCTTGAGGGTTTGAGAATTGACAGATGAATGCTAAAGAATACAGAGAAGGAAGTTATCAGTTTAAAGTTATCAGTTAAAGAAGGAACTTTAAGTTTAGTTGATCTATGAAGGCTTCCCCAAGAATATGGAATTTAAGCTGGAGCTTGAAAAATGGGCAAGATTTATATAAGCTGAACAAAGGAAGAATGAATATTACAGGCTAGCAGAATAGCATAAGCAAAACATAGGAAAGTATGTGTTAGCCAGAGCACATGGATGTATTGACTGATTTGCCTAAAACAGGATTTATAAAGGCAGGATGAAACTGAAAAGGTTGGTTCCATTGTTTATTCAACAGTTATTTATTGAGCACCATGTTCTGGGAATACAGTAGTGAACAAAAAAGACACTTTAAAGTGTCAGGTAGTGAAATGTGCTGTGGGGAAAAGCCAGGAAGAAGATGAGAAAATACTGGTGAGGTAGGGATTGCAGTCTTATAAACAGTGATCAGGGGAAAGCCTCACAGAGAGTGTGAATGTTGGGCAAAAACCTAAAGGAAGTGAGGGAGGGTGCCTGGTGTATATCAGAATAGTGTATCAGGGCTGGCTGAGTGGCACGTTGGTTAAGAGTTGGCTTGGGACACCAGCTCTGAGCAGCAGGGCCCTGGCTCGGACCCCATATGAGAGCCAGTGATGCTGCCCTCTCAAATCTTTAAAAAAAGAAAAAAAAAGAAAAAAAATAGCATATCAGAAGGGGCAACTAGTCCAAAGGTCGTGATGGGAGATATGCCTGGTATGTTCAAGAAACAGTGGAGAAGACCAATATAGTCGAATGGAGAGAGCATAGGCTATAAGACCAAAGAGGTCATAGGAATCCAGAACATATGAGGCAGAGTAAAGACTGGACTTTACTTGGAATGAAATGGGAAAACATTGGAGGATTTGAGCTGAGGAGTGACGAAATCTGCCTCTCCTTTTATTTATTTTTATTTATTTTTTAAAAGATTTTGGGGAATTGGGGAAGGAACAGCATTGGGGAAGGCGAACAGACAAGTTGCTGTCCTTTTTTGTTCTTCAGTCTAGTTGTGGAGGACGTCGCTTCACCCATGTTGGTATTATCATTGCGCTATTCCCGGGTGAGGCAGTCACTCACCAGCCATTGGACGGCTGCTCACGGCGGCCCACTACAGCCCTACTGTGTGCGGCATTCGCCATCGCCGGTGACTCATTGCAGCCCAGCTCCAGGTTGAGCTGTTGTTCACCATCTTAGCTGTAGAGAGCACAGCGTCACTGGCCCATGTGGGATCTGAACCAGCATCCCTGCTGCTCAGAGCTCGCGCTCCCAAGCGAACTCTTAACCAACAAGCCACTTGGTCGGCCCCCTCTGACTCTCCTTTTGAAAGCATCCTTTCTGGCTACTGTGTTGAGAGTTGACTAGAGGGAGATGGGTAGAAGCAAAGAAGCCAGTGAGGAGGCTGTGGTAGGCATCCAGACAAGAGAGACAGGACATAGACTGGGGGTAACGACAGAAGTGGTGAGAAGTGGCCAGTTCCTGGATAGATTTCCAGAAAGATATCACTAATAGGACTTTCTGACAAACTAGATGTGTGATGTCAGACAGAGGAATTGAAGATGACTAAGAATTTTGGCCTAACAATTGCAAGGATGGCATCGATAGCAACCGAGATGGGGAAGGATGTCAGTGAGATTAGGGCGATGGTATTAGCCGTGTTATTACAGGAAGAGATGTTGGACAGACAGCTGGGGATAGGAATCTGAAGTTCAGGGTAGAGGCAGAGGCTTCAGATAAACTTAGAAGTTGGCATTTAAAGGTATGAACACAAATGGTGAGGAAGCCAGTGAGGGTGGAGCAGAGGAGAGGCCCAGGGACTGAGCTCTTGGGCATTACACAGTTAGTAGGCTGGGAGATGAGAAGGACCTGCCTGGGAGCCAAGATTTCCTCTCTGGGGTTACATACAAGCTGAAGGGTGTGGGCCTTTCCTGTTGTCTGTAGCCCTCCTCTTAAACCAGTAGCAGCTCACTCTCTGGGTTTTGGGTTTCAGCTTATAAACATTGCCATGGGGAGGAAGGGTAATGGGGGTGTGAATATTTACGGTTGACAAATATTAATATCAATTTGACTCATGTTTTAAAATACTACAAGCTGGGTTTTCTGAGACAGTTTGGATTCTTTCTCCTCCTTTACCTCCTCGGATCTCTGCAAGAGAGAAATTCTTAACATTTTGAGTTTCGGGTCCTCCACTTACCCTTCATATCAGCACTATGCTGACACTGCAGTCATCTCATTTTTTTTCTAGCTTTTTGAAAATCCAGTCTTCCATCTTTCTGTTCCTCCCTACTCCTACTTCCATCCTAGCTTCAGGTTCCAAAACTCTATTGTGATTTTATGATTTTTCTCACTACAGAAGTCTTGAATGATTAGGACCTCAAATGTCTTCATTGACTAACTGAGACTTCTCAACCTTAGGGGAGTCCAACCCTCTCTGACATTCATGTCCAAATGTTACTGTTTATGTGTGAAAGCATATTTATATCTCTTTCCATCTTGTTTTCTAAGCTGTGTAGTAAGTTTTTTTTGGACAAGTCCTACATATAATTCTATAAGCCTTACTCTTAGTACATAGGGCTATACGTTAGAACCTAGGGCTATGCTCATTTTTTAGGCATAACATAATGCAGCCATTATAGGTTTTTTATCCCCTTCTTAACTTTCCCTAACCAAATCCTGAGCAGGTCTTGAAAAATTAAAACCATCTGCGGTGGTACATGGTCTACAGTTAACATGTGCATCTGCTTCTTTGCAGGCTCCTCCAGTCGGCACAGAGAAGACATCTCTTCATCCCAGGAGGAAAGCCTACAGCTGAACAGCCTCCCACCCGTACCCACCCTCACCTCCACAGCTGTGAAGAGTAGGCAGCCCCTGGGGGGGTTGGAAGAGATGGAAGAAGGCGGCGGCTCAGAATCAGAGTTTACCCAAGGGTGAGGGCCGAGCGGGGAGAGTCTGAGGGTCTGCTTTCCCAGTTTGGTGTCTTGCCATCTCCATCTTACTGTTTCTGTTCTGTTGTTCTCTCCTGCAGCACTCCCACATTCTTGGGTTCTTCTCCAGTACTTTTCCAGTTTTTTAGCTTTACTTTTTCTACACTCGGAGCTTTTCTCCCTTAAATGCTGGCCACCTTCTCCCCTCTTTTTACCCTTTAATTTTATTTACTGTCACTTATCCTACCTCGTTCCCAACAGCCAGCCCCTTTCAGGCACCCAGAAGTCAAGATTCTTGAGTCCACAGCATTTCCAGACTCCACTCAATCCTTCAGGTCCTGGTCTGGACAACCGGCTGACCCGGTGAGCTTTTCTCATCTTCTATCTTTACTTCAGATCTGTCACCCACGGTGAGGAGAATTCTCCCCTTATCCAATGCTTCTATGCCAGTGCTTTTTGGACTTGTTTTAATCACAGAACACTTCCTTCCAGTATAATGTGGAACCCTAGTATGTAAAACTGATATGTGTAGAACTGTTGATTAAAGCAGGAATGGAAACCAAGAGCCCTGCTCTATTTGCTTGCTGCTCACCCCTGTTCTCCTGGAGTGCCTCTGAGAAACTGTCAGGGGTCTCTAAAGAGCAGTTTGGAAACCTCTACTCTTTGCCACTGCCATCAGACTCAGCCTCATGGAAGAGGATGAAGAAGAGTTAGAAATTCAGAATGAGTCAGGTGAAGAATGGCAAGATCCAGACAAGGTGAGTGGGCCCAGCATTCCCTTCTCTATCTAGAACTAGAGGCAGACATGAGAAGAAGAAACTAGAGTGATTCTCCTCTATCAGTCCTAATGATGCCTTTGTCTCTGAAAGCTGCTTAGGACTTTTTGAAAGAATCAGAGTAGAGATGGGAGGTTTGTAAGTTGCTTTGCACTTTGCTAGAACTTTCCTTTTATTAAAGAAATAGGGTAAAGAAATTAAAAATACCGAAAAGGACTGGAGTGGCATTACCTCTCTCGACCCCCAAATAAGAATTGAAAAGAGTCCTAGAGCTAGATCTGGGGGGTCATCTAGCCTAGCCTTGTAGCCCATTCAGTAAGTCTCTTCATAATGCGCATGCACACACAGGCACATGGGGACCCTGCCTTCCCTCCTGTCTCCTAGAGGGCTGCCCCGGTCCCTGTTCCTCCACTTACTACATTTTCTACCCCAGCCTGACTGCTTCCCCAGGAAGAAATGCCAGTCTAGTAGGAAGAGCGTGGAATTTGAGTGAGGTGACCTGAGAGTCCTCAGTTCCACCTCTTTATCAGGTTAACTCCTGAACCACTCGCAACCTCCTCATTTTTGAAATGGAGCTTATACCCAAAATACCAAGTGAAGGCACCTTATAAACGGAAAAGGATTATGTGTCTGCTGCTGGTATTCTTCTGCTCCCTTCTCTGCTCTTTGAGGAGGGAGAAAGGACAGAATAAAGCAGGGGAATGAATGTCTTGTGCTCAGAAGGAAAAACCAGACAATGACATCTTCAGACTAGACACTAGAGAGCAAGGCCTCTATTAAAATACTGTAGTCTTTCCTAAAGTCCTCTCAGGAAAAATCCCATCCTCGGGTCCCAAACCTGCATGAATTTTAGGGGCTCAGTCAGCAGGTCAGAGGAGGCACTTCTTTGATGACTCTAAGAAGTCTAGGCCTGAACCTCCTGACCACCCTGCCTTTTCTAATCTGCCCTCCCGACTGCTTCAGGGACCTGCTGCAGGCCTCGCACTTGTTACTGTGAGACTGGAAGGGGAACTTTGTGACTGTTTGCCATGTGATGGGAGTCGGGGAGGACCTTTCTGACTTCAGACTCCATTTTCTCTAGCACTCTTCTCCAAGTGAGCCTGGGCTGGACCTCTTAGATACCGCAGAACTGAGCACTGAGGTGAGCATCCCCCAAACAGACTGTGGAAGGCAGGAGAAGAGGAGTTGTGTGTCCTTGGGAGATTCAGGCAGGTAACCCATGTATCTGTCAAATAGGTGGAAAGAAAGGCCACAGCCCATGGCCTGTGTGCTCAGCTGTGTCCAGAGCTTTAGGAGAAGCCCTGGGAAGAGGGCAGGAGGGAAATTAGAATAGTCATCTGGAGGACCTTGCAGTCATCTCTTTGCCTAAAAAATGAGCATAGCCCTAGGTTCTAACGTATAGCCCTATGTACTAAGAGTAAGGCTTATAGAATTATATGTAGGACTTGTCCAAAAAA
>NW_017732225.1:27462-35753 GCF_001890085.2 Hipposideros armiger | reverse complement strand
GTCCTGAGCACCCACTGTCTTCGCACATTTTATTGGGTCTCTAGTAAGTGTCTCCACACATACCTGGCCAGGACCCACTTGCTGCGGATGTGGTCAGCGTGTGTGCTCCTATACGTACATGTGAGCTCACGTGTGTGTGTAAGAGGTGACAAAGCCCCATCCTAAGTTTCCTGCTTTCAGGTTCCCAGCCCTCCCAGTTGATGTCAATAATTAAATCAACAAAAATGGTTTCTCTGGAGCCATGGCTAGGCCTTTTCTTTGGGAAGTTGAGGTCAGAGGCAGTTCCAACCCCTGGGAGGCAGTGGCCGGGTTAGAACTGGAGGGGAACAGGGCCTCAGCACAGGTGATCTTTCCCCTGCCCCCAACACCCCACCCAGACAGGGGGTCCCAGAAACTGGCAGGGGACTCCTGGCCCTGCAGACCTTGCTGAGGGACACCAAGTGGGAAGACAGTATTGGGGGTCTGGTGACCTCAGGCAGGATGGTCCATATTCAAACACCACCATGTCCTAGGACAGCAAGAAGGGATTTGGGGGTTTCAACTCAAGAAAAGGCCCTGTGGTCTGACCTGGTGTCCCTACGACAGGGCTCCCTGAGATGGCCTGGGAGTGGAGCCCTGATGCCCCCCATCTAGAGCTGACACTCAGAGGCAGGGGACCCACCTCATATCTGCCCATAGTGTCTTCCTCTGGCTCCTCTCCTGTTACTGAGTCACCAGTACTACTCCGCACGGGCCACTGGAAGACAGAGGCCCACTTGACACGGGGACTGAACACACGCTCCCCTGCCCACTACCCTTCCCATCCAGGAAGCAGCCCTCCTGTAAACAGGCCTAGCAGCCAGGGCCTTATCATACCTTTGCCACAAGAGACAATGTGGTGAGAGAGCTCTTTAAGCTGCGAGGCTCCACAGGCGTGTGGATTGGGGGTAGGAGGTGAAGCATAGTCCTAGAGCCAGGCTCAGACTGCACCCCCAGCCAAAGTGAATACTAGTTTGGGAGTGATGTCTGCCACTTGGCGCCTTTCTTAGTCCTGCATGTTGGAAATCCCAGGCAGTGCCAGCTGCCAAACCAGGAACCACACCCCTCTGCCTCTGCCTGGTTCAGGGAGGGCCTGCCCAGAGGCTGTGTCCAACCACAGAATATTCTAACAACCCATCTTAATATTCTAGGCATTTTCGGAAGTAGCCTTCCCAGGACCAAGCCCCACCCAGCCACCAGCTCTACACTGCTCTGGGAAGAGGGTGGACCAGACAGGGTGAGGGGGAAGTGAAGGGCTTATTGGACCTGCCTCCATCCGCCAATGATCCTCCTCCTCCTCTGAGAAGGCCCTGGAACTAGCCTAGCTCAGTGGTCCCTGCAGGCTGGAGGCTGAAGGGAAAGAAAAGGGGGTGCTGCAGAGGTTCCTGAGGAGGGTCAGGGAGATGTGAGGGAGGGTGTAGCTCAGGGCCCAGCAGCCTTGGGACCATGGCAACACCAGGAATGGGTATGGGGGCAATGGGGCTTGCGGGGTTTCATGAGGCTTTGAAGGGGCTCTATTCTCTGGGAAGGGAATGCTCATGGGACAAGGCAGGGAGCTCTGAGGGATCCCTAGCCCTCAGCCTAGCTCCCAGCAGGGCCNGAAGAGGAGTTGTGTGTCCTTGGGAGATTCAGGCAGGTAACCCATGTATCTGTCAAATAGGTGGAAAGAAAGGCCACAGCCCATGGCCTGTGTGCTCAGCTGTGTCCAGAGCTTTAGGAGAAGCCCTGGGAAGAGGGCAGGAGGGAAATTAGAATAGTCATCTGGAGGACCTTGCAGTCATCTCTTTGCCCTGTGGCCTGACATTATAACTCTGTGTTTGCCTTTCATCTTTCTTGCTACAGGATTTCTGACAGGACTCTGCGCCCCTCCCCATCACACCCTCCACCTCAAAGACATGACCACTTGGAAAAGGCAAACAGGAGAAGGGAACAAAAGGAACCATTACTTGAGGCCCCACCCCTGGTCTCTGAGGGGAAGGAGAGGTGGGCTTTGCCTTTCTAACCTAACCTTTCTCTGATTTTGTTAAGATATAGAAGCCTTAAGCCCTGTCCTTCCTAATGCACTATGGCTCTGTCCCTCTGTGTTTGAGCAGAGTGCCTATTTCCTGCTGTGTTGGAGGGGTGGGGGCTTCACTTCACTATTTGAGAGGGTCACTGCCTCCCTATGTTTAATGGAAAGAGCCTAATATTTCTCCTGTATTTTGGGAACATCTTTCCCATCTTCTTTATGTCCTAGTGTTAGGTCAATAAATATGTTTGAATCAGCTATTCCCAGAGTGTGGCTTGAGATTGTTAAACTGATGGAAGTTAGGTCTTTGCTGGTGTCTTAGGCGGCCCTGCCCAGCCCCATGGCCCAGTGTGCAAGTGCAGCGCTGCATATACCCCAGATGTTAGTACATTGGCTCTTAAGGACCTGTTGCTTAGTAACGAGAGATTGGGTGGGGCAGAGGAGTTAGGGAGAGACCCTACTTGCCTTCCAGTAATTTATCTAGTGAGTACAGATTAGGCTGAAGAACGAAGATAATGTCCTCATCACTTGGAGGGTGAACCTGCCTGTCTCACCTATACTGGGGCCAGGCCAGTCCACAATCTTGGCAGAAATCTTGGCAGCTTTCATCCAAGGGTTCTTTCCAGGGGTAATTTCGTGCCCTCATCCCAAAAACACCTGTCATAATTTGAAATTTTATAGAATCTTAATATGTGAGAGCCAGGAGGAATGTCTAACCCTAAAATCCAAATTTTTGACATCACCTTCTCCATTATCCTTACCTTCCCGCACTAGTTCTCACCAAGTCCTGTCAAGTTGTTCTCCAAAATATCTGTCTGATCTGTCTCTTCTCTCATTGCTGCCATCATCTCTCACCTAGACTGCCACAAAATAGCCTCTGGAATCCAGTCTCCTTGAAGCTCTGACTTGTATATTCTTGTTCTGCTTTTTGGAGCAGCACAGCACCTCGGTTCTCTCTTTCCCCCCTGACAAGCAATCAAATATATGAAGACACTGTTGTCACTTTCTACTTTGACTATTTTCTTCTGTGGTTTAAGGAGCCTTTCAGCCTCTTCTTTTAGATAGGATTTCCAGTTCTTTTCTGTCCTGGGCATCTGATTTAATTTCAGGTTGTGGTCTCCCAGGCTGAAGACAGCCATTCAGCTAGTGGTCTCTGTAGAAGGAATCATGACTTCCTGTGATGAGATGGTCACTCAGCCAAACCCATTTCTTCCTCCTTCCCCATTTTTAGACAAACACTTTGTAATTCAATTGAAAATTTAAACTATGTGTGGGAGAGGCAGTTTAGCATAGTTGTTAATAGTGAGGGTTCTGGAGCTAAAATTTTTGTCAGAGTTTAAATCCTAGCTTCACTGTATACTAGCCTCATGACCCTGGTCAAGTTATTTCCTCATAAGGTGATTGTAAGTGTGGAGCTAATATATGTGAATCGCTCACAACAAATTTAGCACATAGTATACACTGAGATGTTACCTCTTACTGTTTGTTTACTTTGACGCAGGAACATAAGTGACCTTTTTTATAACATTTAAAATATATGTAAAAATAAATAGAGCAGTTATGAGTCTCACTGTACAAACTCAGGTGAGGAATGCCTTACAATCACTAACACTTGCGTAGGGCTCGAGCCAGGCATGAGCAGAGTGCCAAACCTGCACTGATTTATGTACTCTCAGTTACACTGAAGCAGAGGATAATTCCTGTGGGGATGGTGCTGCTCTGGGAGGTTACATAGCTTTGTCTAAGCTTGCAGAGCTAGGAAATTGTGGCACCAGTTCAAACCCTCTTGGGCCTCATTCTAGAGACTGTCCACAAGGGCTGTTTTCACTGCAGCTGGACCTGGGCTGGGGCTGCACGGATTTCACCAAGAAATGTCAGAGCAGAAAAAGGCTACTACCAGACCTGTCACCTAACCTGCACCTCCAGGTCAAAGAGGAATGAGGCCAACAACACAGGCCTGATGATTCAGAGCTTATGTTGCTGGGTTTAATGACCTTTTGTGTCTCTTGAACTCGAAACTATGGAGACTGTTCAGGACTAGCCAAGAAATTTCTGAGAGAGGACAAGGGCCCTCACATGTATGAAAACATGAAAACATTCTACTTCAAAGCCATGTGGTAGTGGAATAGGAATAAGTGGGAAAAAAATAGATTAGGAAAGAGAATCCAGAAGTAGACCCATTCATAAGAATTTATGATCAAAATGGCATTTCAAAACAGTAAGGAAAGAGACTTCAAATAAATGGTTTGCAGACTTCTGTCTCTCTACCTAAATGTTATATTTTACACCATTCCCAAGTTAAAACTTCATGGGATAGGGCCAGCCGAGTGGCGCGATGGTTAAGAACTGGCTTGGGACGCCAGAGGTCCCCGGTTTGGATCCCACATATGAGGGCCAGTGACACTGCCCTCCACAGCTAAGATGCTGAACAACAGCTCAACCTGGAGCTGGGCTGCTGTGAGTCGCCAGCGACGGCGTAGGCTACAGCCCCTGCAGCAGTGGGTTGCCATGGGCTACCGTGTGTAGCCAGCAGCCAGCATCCGCAGTGAGCGGCCGTCCAGAAGCCGGCGACTGATGTGCCTCGCCCGGGAAGAGCGCAATGATGGTGCCAACTTGGACCAGTGAAGCAACGTCCTCCACAACTAGACTGAAGAACAAAAAGGACAGCAACTTGTCTGTACCCCTTCCCCCAGTTCCCCAGCGCTGTTCCCATTCCCCAATTCCCCAATAAAAAACCCCAAAAACTTCATGGGCTAAAAATAAACTTTCAGAGTTAAGCAGAAAGATGAAATAAATTATTTTTAGAACTTGGCTTTCCTAAGCAGTACACAAAATCCAGAAATGATAAAAGATTAACTTTATTTTTTTAAACTTTATTGGGGCACAGTGTGTTTTTCCAGGACCCATCAGCTTCAAGTCAAGTTGTTTTCAATCTAGCTGTGGAGGGTGTAGCTCACTGGCCCATGTGGGAATCAAACCGGCAACCGTGGTGTCATAAGCCTGCGCTCTAACCACCTGAGCCAACCGGCTACCCCAAAGATTAACAGTTTTAACTTCATGAAAATTAAAATGAGGGGAATGGGAATGAGTAGGCTGGTGAAGGAGAAGTTTGATGTTCTCTAGTCTTCTATATTGTTTGAATCTTATACAAAGCTTATTGAGGGGACAAATGTGGCTTATAGATGGGGGGAAAAAATGGAAAATGTTGGTGAGTAACTTTTCCATGGCTTTTAATCCATTGCTCCACAAGTATTGAGCTCCGTTATGCACTAGGACTGTGTGGGGGTTAAGTAAAAGACAGAACCACTGCTAGGGCCCATCATCTGTGAGATGGTTGTCCAAGAAGAAAATGTCCTCTCAGGGACAGCTTCCTGGAAGTAGAGGGATTTGAGCTGGGCCTTGCAAAGGGGGGAGGATTTCAGTGGGTGAGAGACAAGAATCTTCTAGGCTAGGGCGGCTGAGGCTGGCAGCCCCATGTGCTCCAGTGCTCTGCACCCACGTGGCTGGGCCACCTTGAAGTGAGTCAGCTCTGCATAGGTCTCCCTGTCAAGGGAACATAGTGGAGGAAGTGGTGAGAGCAAACCTGAGTCAGGTTTGGAGATTGGGACATTGGGCCTGGGAGAAGGTCAACCGTTCATGAGAATGCTAAGCTGGGATCAGTGAAGTGATTGGTCTTGGGGCCCTGCTTAGCTTAGCTGTGCTCTCAGATGTGGGTGGGGTGACAGTTTACCGAAGAGACTGATTGGTATATGGCTAACACCACAGGATGCTGAATCCTGTGGGCAAACCAGGCCTCAGAAAGGTGACCACAACCCTGGGGCAGGGCCACCTCAGAGTTCTCACCACACCCTGGACAAGAGAGTCCTCAACACCACCCCCCACCTGCCTGCCCCTTGGCTCTAACCCTGAGCTCACCAAGCTATTCTCATCCCAGAGTCAAGTTCAGCACAAGATAAGACGGGATGCAAAGCATTCTGATCGTTGTCACTCTTATACAGCAGAATTCTGGTCAGTTTGCATTCTGTAAATGAATACAAACAAGCAATTTGGAGCAACGCTTTGTGGAAAGAGATGGCCTATGTCAGGGAGGTGGCAGTAGGAAATGGTAAAAGGTCAGGTGGTCATGATGGGAAGCCCTCAAGATTTCCTGATGGGCTGGAGATGAAAGAGGAGGGTCACAGATGATTATGCTTTGGGCCTGAGCAGCTGGAAAACAGGGGCCATCAGCTGTGGTGGAGGGCAAAGGCTGCAGGTGGAGCAGAGTTCAGTTTGGGGCATGTTTGTGATGTTAGGTGGGAGGGAGGTCTGGGCTGGAGATGTAAACATGGGCGGGCTGGCATAGACAGTGTGGAAGCCTACTTTAGGTGTCCTCGGTGGATAAGTGATGGGTCAAGCTGGGCTCCGCTCTTAGGTATCCCTCGCTGCTTTTCTTGCTTACAGGTCTTCTTCTCAAGTTCCTTCACATTCCCTACCCCTTAGCTGGGGAGGGCCAGAGTCAGAGCCTTCTTCCTAAGGAGAAACCAGGGGCCCCACCCTCCTGAGGAAGGAGATTCTTTTCATGTCTCCCTGCAGTGTTCTTCCCTACCCCACTGCTCACCCTTCCCCAGGGCCTAGTCTGCCCAGGCTATTACCCACAGACAGGGCTGGAAAGGAACCTGAGCCGCCTGCCTGCTCACACTAAAGTACAGCATGGGGACAGGAAAAACCTTGTCACTGTCACTTTAAGTCGCCTGAGGGAGGGGGTCCATCACCCCGTGTTCACCAGTTGAGGAAGACTGAGAGAAGGAAGTGGAGTGAGTTGCAGAGAGCACCGGGCCCAGCTGCTCCTGGGCCTGCTCACGCATGAAAGCTTCCTGCAATGAGAGCGGAAACACAGGTGCAGTCCCCACCACGACAGCCCCCAGAGCCTGGGCCAGAGGGGAGCCATGGACAGGCCCCGAGCCCTGGTTCTGCTCTTGGCACTGCTGACACTCTGCATCACTGCCGGTGAGTGGGGGCTGGAGAGAAGCAGAGGCGGTGGGGACATGGTGGAGACCCAGCCCTTGGCCCTTCCTATGTCTGTATCCCACAGGAACCCCCGAGGTGTGGGTGCAAATTCAGATGGAGTCCACCAAGTCCCCATTCTTCACTGTCCGCTGTGGATTCCTGGGATCTAGCACTATCTCCCTGGTGACTGTGAGCTGCGGGGGGCCCGATGGTGCTAGAGGGACCAAGCTGGCTGTGTTGCACCCAGAATTAGGCATCCAACAGTGGCCCCCTGCCAGCCAGGCCCACTGGGAAACCAGAACAAGCATCTCCCTCACAATGGAAGGATCTGAGGGGAAAAGCTCCAGTCCCAATACCACCTTCTGCTGCAAGTTTACTTCCTTCCCTGAGGGCTCCCAGGAGGCCTGTAGTAACCACCTCCTTGACTCAGACCAAGGTGGGGCTGATAACGAGCTGTGCCCAGGGAGGGTAGGGAAGGCCTCGGGGCACTGGCCGCTATCTGGTAAGTCTTTATCTGTGCACAGGGCTCCCTGCCCCTACTCCAGCCTCTATTCTACGGGCAGACTTGGCCGGGATCTTGGGGGTCTCAGGGGTCCTCCTCTTTGGCTGCATCTACCTCCTACACCTACTTCATCGACAGAGACACTGGTAAGACACAGCCCTGGCCAAGCCCAGTCTAAATCCCCATAGCGCTGGGTTAGCCACATGGTTTTCTTCTGACCCTCCTTTCTCCCAGGTCTGTCATGAAGCTTCAGTCATCTCTCAGCAGCCCTCAGGCACAGACACGAACAAGGGTAAAGACGGGGATCGTTTTGGAGCAGGGAACAGAGTGGGTTGGATCTGGGGGCCGTGAGGTGGAACCTCACTTGGGCTTCTTTCCCCATCACCCCTGCAGGCAGCCAGCCAAGCCCCCCTGGCCTCTCTCCACATCCCCTATGCCACCGTTGCCACCAACTACTGCCCAACAGCTCTGGACACGGTCCTCCCACCCCAGCCACTGTCTGAGTGGGTGCCGCTCCCCACCCACACAGCACACCACCCTGCCCCCAGGACACCTCTGTCAGCCTCTGCTCGAAGCAGTTTCGTCTTTGTCGAAAATGGACTCTATGCTCGGGCAGGAGAGAGGCCTCCCTACACGGGCCCTAAACTTATCTCTTTCCCTGACCCTCTGGGGCCCAGAACTATGAAGGGGCGTTTAGGAGTTCAATGACAGGGGCCCCAAGTCCACTTGGCCTTCCTCCCCTCCCAGGCTTCTGGGACCCTTTTCTGTTGGTGTCTG
>NW_017732225.1:13489-25242 GCF_001890085.2 Hipposideros armiger | reverse complement strand
ACCCCAGGAGGAAGGTATTTTCAATAAGTCCATTTAACAGACGCCTAGCCCGAGCCCAGGGTCACAGAGCTGGGAAGCAGAGATGCACTTTTCTAGGAGTAGCGGAGGCGCGGGTCCACCAGTCTGAGCCTGGACACATTCGCTGCTGGGCTCCGCTTGCCGGGCGGCCTCGCTGGGGTGGTGGGAAGAGGCCGAGGGGTCTGGCGGAGACCCTAGGGAACCCGGCCGGGCCGGGAAGGGAGGCCTGGCGTGCGGAGACCACGAGGCGGCCCTCTGCTGGCGGCCGCGCACAGGAAATAAGGGCGCCACCAGCTGACACTCGTTGAGGTGGCACAGCTGCCCCGAGGAGTCCCGGAAGGTCCTTCTGCAGAAAACGCCAGACCCGCCCGAGAGAATAACATTTTCAGAGACGCTGCAGGGGTCGCGGGGGGTTGGACAGAGGTGAGATCCTCTCCGCAACTGGTCCCGCAGCCCCGCCTTCGCCCAGCAGCACGCTCCAGGACCCACGCTCGCCCCCACCCCTTGACCGCCTCCACCCGCGGTCAGCTGCTCCGCCCCAACGCCACCCCACGTCCAGCCGCCGGTCCTAGAATCCACCCTCCCCGACAGCCTGCCCTTCGGGGACCCCGGAGCCCTCCCTCCGCAGTGCAGCCCCAGCTTCTCTCGGGCTTGTCCCTACCCACCCAGCCCGCCGCAGTCATCCAACCCCCCCTCCCCAACGTTCCGCCCCCTGGCCCTGGAGCCCGCTCTCCGCCTCTTCATCTCAGTTCCCTTTAGCGCCCCTGACCCTCGCTCGCGCTCACCCTCCGTGGGGCCCAGTGCTGATCCCAGCCTTCCCTGCTGCTCTCGGCTCTGAACCGTCAGCTGCCATCGCACTGTCCGGAACCCCCAAGCCGCCGGTCAAGGCGCGGGGCAGCCACCTTCCCGGCCCGCAGGTCCTTCCGGGGACCAACTGGGAATAGCTGCAGACCCAGATGGAGACCGGGGCACAATACCACGACCACCCACTGGCTGTGTGACCTCTGGCTGCCTGTCGCCCTGGGAGCCTTGGACCCTCGCAGAGTTCGCTGCAGAACGCTGGGCGACCCCTTGGCCTTGCCTACTGCCCTTTGGGGGCGCCCACTCCGCTTGTGCTGAGGTGGCCAGGAGACCGTAACAGTAACTGGAAAAAAGTAAATCAACATTACAAATGTTAAAAGAAAAGATCAAGGTGCTCTGAGAAGGAATAATGGGGCTTCTCTGAGTAGACATTTAAAATAAAACCTGAAGGTGAGAGTCGTCTAGGTAAAGATTGTGGGGAGACCATTCCAGCCAGAGAAAGACAAGTACAAAGGCCCTGAGGCTGAAAAGAGCTCAGCATTGCTAGGGCCCAAGACAGATCAGTGTGTTTGAAACGAGGTGAGTGAGAGCAGCAGACAAAGCTTACAGAAGGGATCTGGATTTTATTGTGAGTGCATTATTATAAAATGGGGTTTTAAGCAGAAAACACCCATGTGGGAGGGAGGGTAGAAAAGTGGAAGTAGAAACAATTAGGAAGCTACTGCAATAATCCAGGTGGGAGATGAGGGTGTCCCAGTCAAGGATGGTGGAGTATAGAGGAAAGACATGGATGGATTCAAAATGTGTTTTGGAGGCAGAGTTGTTCCTGGCTGCTGGGAGGAAGATCAGGATGGTCTCAAGGGTGATGCCCAGTTTCCCAGCTTGAGAGACTAGGTAGGAGAAATGCCATCCACTGAGATGGGAGATTGAGAGGAACATGTTCCAGGGAAGATGTGACAATCAAGGAGCCAATAAGCGACAGCTTAAATTAAGATGCCTGAGACACAGACTAGCTGTGGGCATGTTGATGCCTCCTCAGAGCCCAGGCCTTGTCTTAGCTGAAGGGGCAAGAGCTGTATGCAAAATATTGATAAAAGAAATCAAAAGTTCTAAATAAACAGGAAGATACATTATGTTTGTATGTTTGGAGGCTCATTGTTAAGAGGTCAACTCTCCCCAAATGGATCTACAAAATCACAGCATTCTTAATCGAAATCGCAGCAGCCTTCTTTGTAGAAATTGACCAGCAGATTGTAAAACTTACAAGGATAAACAAAAGTACCTAGAAAACCCAAAACAATTTTGAAAAAGAACAAAGTTGGAGGACTCATACTACTGGATTCAAAACTAAAAGCTAAACAACTCCAAGAGTTTGGGGAGCTGTGAGCCAGGAACTATGGATGAAGAACAAATATTCAATGTATGAGAAATATATTTTGGCCGTCTGAGTGACCAAATATATATTTATCAATCACAATATCACAAGAGTAAAAGGCAAGTTGCAAACGAATGTATCCTGGAAGATACCTTGTATCCATCATCCAGTCCCCAGGGACCCAAATATAAAGCCTGGGCTTTAGCTGGCCTCAAAATCTCCAGTGACGAGAGACAAAGCCTGGGCCAGAGCAAGATGTAGATCAGACGAGAACTCTGCACAAAGCCAGGACCCCTAAAACATTAGACCCTCCGATAGTGAGCTACAAGAAAAAGAACTACCATGAAGAGGGAGGTGTTAGGCTTGATTTTTCAGCCATGGCTTTGGAGAAAAGAATGAAAAGTATCTCCCAAGAACATCCCTAACCACTCCTCCACACTCTTGAGGGTTTAGGCCAGAATTCACAGTGCCTGTGAGGCTTGAAAAATACAAAGCCAACAATATCACTTAATATGACCCTCGATGGGTAGCACTCCTGCATAAGGCAGATGTAAACACAGATCCTCTCTGGAGAAAGGCACTTACACATAAGCCTAAAAGAATTCCCACAGATTAAGTGTGTTCACCACCTGGAGTCAGTTGTCCTTCACCATACGTTTGACCCCCTTTACCCTCTTCTACCACCCTCCATCCCTCTTACCCTCTGGTAACCACTAAACTGTTGCCTGTGTCTGTGAGTTTTTGTTTGTTGTTTGTTTATCTTGTTCATTTGTTGCTGTCAGTTTTATATCCCACATATGAGTGGAGTTATATGGTTCTGGCCTTTTTCTGACTTATTTTCCTTAGCATAATAATCTCAAGGTCCATCCATGTTGCTGCAAATGGCAGTATTTCATCTTTCCTTATGGCTGAGTAATATTCCATTGTATATATGTACCACATTTTCTTTATTCAATCATCTGTCAAGGACATTTTGGTTGTTTCCATGTCTTGGCCACTGTGAATAATGCTGTAATGAACATAGGATAGGAGTACATATATTTTTATGGGTAAATGTTTTCAGATTTTTTGGTAGATACCCAGAAGAGGGATAGCTGAGTCGCATAGTAATTCTATTCTTAATTTTTTGAGGAAACTCCATACTGATTTCCATAGTGGCTGTACCAATTTACATTCCCTTGGTTTTATTTTGAATCCTACCCAACCCTGCCTGGAGGCAAGTCCATGTCCCAAAGAAGCACTCCTGTCACTATAGTGGTAACATAGCAGCAGCAGCAGCAGCAGCAGCAGCAGACATGACCACTGAGACAGAGAAATTAGGAGAGAGAAAAAAACCTTCTCTCTGACCATAAAAACTGGCAAAGGGTGCCCTTGTGATGGAAAAAGTGTGGGTGAATTCCCCTTGCTGTTTTCTCTCCCTTTCCTCCCACTGCTTCCCCCCAAGAGGCAGATGCAGTCACAGGAAGTGACATGACAAGAAGTGCATAAGAAAACTATCTTTAAGATAGCTTTCTATCTTTAAAAGGAGGAAGCTTGAGAAAGGGATTCCATAAGCTGCATATAAAGTCCAAAGCCCACATCCAAGATACACATACATGGAACTGATCCATAAAAACATACCTAAGGCTTTTAGAACTAAAGTGTGATATAGATTCCCACCCCATCTCAGAATGGCCCAGGGGCAGGGTGTGGGGGACACAGGAGAGGAAGCCAGTTGGATGCATACACAGCACAGATCCAAACACCACAGCCAAGTTTTTGAAAATGGAAATGGCATTGGAACCACAGTCCACAGAGGAACTTGTGCTCTGAACTTAACTCAGTTGTCTACCAAAACAGGGAAATCAACATTCTCTAGAGGATTTTAACAGGACACAGCATCTCACAGAATAATACAGTAAGTCCCCGACTTACGAACATTTGAGTTGCGAACTTTCACAGATACGAACGGACCTTGCATTAAGAACATTCGTAGATGTGAACAAATCGCAGAAGTAGCTCACGTGTCTGCCGGACATTGTCACAGTTGTGCCACTGTGTGCTTACTGTACAGTGCAATAGTGTACAGTAGAACAGTGCTCAATCAGAGCCCAGGTTGTCCAGAAGCAAGAGGAAAAGCAGTGGTGATGTGGAGGGGACTGCTAAGAAGAGCAAAGCAATAACCATGGAAACAAAAGTGAAAATAATTGAGAGATTGGACTGAGGTGAAAAGATGGTAGACGTCACTTATTCTTATAACATGAATCGTTCAACCATTGGCTTTACATTGTATATGGTATTTCTGTCAAAGGTGTATAAGACTCACTTTGTTGGACTTACGAACGAATCCGACTTACGAATGTTCTCCCGGAACAGAACTCGTTCATAAGTCGGGGACTTACTGTACTTTAAATTTTCTGCATGTAATTTAAAATTACTTGACATACAAAGAAACAAGTAAATCTCAACAACCCACAGGTGAAAGATGCTAACCCCAAGATGACACAAATGTTGGAATTATTAGACAAAGACTTTAACAGAGCTATTAGCACCATGCTCCATAAAATAAAGATGGACAGTCTTGAAATGAATGGAAAGACAGACATTCTCAGAAGAAAATATAAGCCATAAAAAAAAGCCAAATGGAAATTTTAAGGTTGACAAATATGATAACTGAAACAAAAAGTTAATTGGAAGAATTCAAAAGCAGTCAGTGTGAAGATAAAAAAGTTAGAACCAATAAACTTAAAAATAGATAAAAAGAAATGATCCATTAACAAATGTCACCCCAATAGATTTAATAAAAAACAAAAAGAAATGACCCAGCCAGGGAAAATAAGATTTTAAAAAATGAACAAGCTTTAGAGACACATGGGACAACACAGAAAGGTCTAATATATGTGTCATTGGGATTCTGGAAGAAGAGGAGATAGAGATTGATACAAAAAGAAATATTTGAACAAGCAATAGCTGAAAACTTCTCAAATGTGGTGGCAGACATAAATTTAGAGATTTAAGAAGTTCATTCAACCCCAGGCAGGATAAATTCAAAGAAAACCATGTCCAGGCACATCATAATCCAACTACTGAAAACTAAAGATAAAGAAGTGAATCTTGAAAGAAGCCAGAGAATAACAAAGCTTTACATGCAGGGAAAAAACAGTTTACATGACTGCAGGTTTTTCATCAGAAATCATGGAGGCAGGAAGATGGCAGAACTATATTTTTAAAGTGCTGAAAGAAAAGAACTGTCAACCCAGAATTCTATATCCAGTGAAAACATCCTTCAGTAATGAAGGTGAAATGAGGATATTCTCAAATGTTTTTTGTAGTGTCTGTCTTGGTGTAGAATTAACCCCTGGTTGTTTGCAGAACGTGAAGGCATTCATGAGACTCACAAGACTCCCCAAAAAGTGGGAGAGCAAGAAAGCTTTATTGAAAGTCAGGCAGAGAGAGACCCGAGTTCTGTTTGGCAAAAGGAGTTTTGTCAGGGCAGTCTGATAGAGCTGCTGAGAGAGAGAGGTTAGAGAGATACTGGCAGAAGTTTGCCAGGGCAGAGTCTGATGGAGACAGCTGTGCTGATGAGGAGTGCTGGGGTTTTATATTTTTCTAAGCAGGATGTAGGGTGCTTGCAGGGGGGCTGCCGTTACAATTGTCGTCTCCTGGTAACTGTCCTGTTCCCATCTATGATGGATGTCAGCTTGCAGGGGGTAGCTGTTGAGATTGGAAACTGTTCTGTTCCCACCTATGGTGGGTGTAAAGTGCTCATCAGCTTGCAGGTACAGTGCTGAGCCAAGCGGTTAATTTTTAAGCTCATTCCTGCTAACTCACAAGCTCGCTCCTGTTAACTCTGTGCCTGTCCCAACCTGCCAGCTCACAAGCCCGATCCTGTTAACTCTTGTCTCATCCGTGTCCTTATCTGGTTTTGATATGAGGGTAATGTTGACCTCATAAAATGAGTTTGGAAGTCTTCCCTCTTCAATTTTTTGGTTGAGTTTGGGAAGGTCTAGCATTAATCTTTCTTTAAATGTTTGATAGTATGCTCAATGAAACCATCTCATCCTGGGGGCATTTCTTTGTTGGTAGATTTATAATTACTACTTCAATCTTCATATTCATTATTGGACTGATCAGATTTTCTATTTCATTATGAGCTGGCATTTGTAGATTAAATGTTTCTAGGAATTTATTTTTTTATTGGATGTGCAATTTTTTGATGTATGATTTTTTTTATAATCTTATTTTTTTTTTGTATTTCTGTGGTATCAGTTGTGGCTTATCCTCTTTCATTTATAATTTTTATACTTTTATTTTTTAATAATTTTTTCCAGTTTTATAATTGATATACATCACTGTATAAGTTTAAGGTGTACTGCATAATGATTTGACTTATATCATGAAATGATTACCACAATAACTTTAATTAACATCCATCATCTCATTTTTTTTTCAAAGGATATTCTCAAACGAAAGAAAACTAAATGGACTCATAGTCAGCACACATGCTCTAAAAGAAATACTAAAGAAAGTTCTTCACAAGGAAGAGAATTACACTACAGGGAAACGTGGAACTTCAGGAATGTAAGGTGAGCAACAGAAATGGTGGTTATCTAGGTGAATATAAAAAATTCTTTTTCTCCTCTTAAATTCTTTAAAATATATATGACTATTAAAAGCAAAAATTATAACATTACCTGGTGGGATTTTCCATGATTGTAGATTTCATACATATGACAATTATGCCATAAAAGGGAGAGATCTATACGGTTGTAAGATTTCTTCATTTCACTTGAAGTGGTAAAATATTAATTGTAACTAGACTGTGAAAAGTTAAGATTATATATTATAATCCCTACAGCAGCCACAAAAACAAACAAACAAACAAAAAAACTATGCAAGCTGTCTTCAATAAATGGTACTGGTACAAACGGATATCAACATACAAGAAAAAAAATTGTTTGGGGTGATGAAAAATTTTGTAAACAGAGTGTGGTGATTGTTATACAACATTGAGAATGTAAGTACTGATGCTGCATTATACATTGAAAGTGTTAAAACAGGGGCCAGCAGAGTGGCGCATTGGTTAAGAGCTGGCTTGGGACGCCAGAGGGCCCCGGTTCGGATCCCACATATGAGGGCCAGTGACATTGCCCTCTACAGCTAAGATGCTGAACAACAGCTCAACTTTATTTTAGTATTATCTATGCACTTGAGGCTATTTATGCTGTTGCATCTGCATGGTGGGAATACTAGGTGAACACTACTGCACATTTCTTACCAACTCCACATTCAGTGGCTTCACACTGGTACAAGTCAACTTGAGCTGCTATAACACAATTCCACAGACTGGGTGGCTTAAACAACAGAAACTTCTCACAGTTTTAGAAGATGGGAAGCCCAAGATCAAGGTGCCGGCAGGGTAGATTTCATTCTAAGGCCTCTTCCATTGGCTTGTAGATGGCCATTATCTTGCAATGTGTTCACATGGCCTTTCCTAACATGGAGAAAGAGTGAAAGCAGCACCCTGGTGTCACTTCATATCAGGACACTAATCCTATTGGATCAGAGTCCCTCTCCTCGTGACCTCATTTAACCATAATTATTTTCTTAAGGGCCCCATCTCCAAATACAGCCACACTTTCAACATATAAATTTCCAGAGAGGAGACACAAACACTCAGTCTGTACAGTACTTAGATCAGTTTTGTGGAGTTTTGACACCATGGAAAATGGCAAATGCTACAAATCAGGGCTTCTTTTCTGGAGAGCTGTTTGTTGAACATCTGCTAGTTCACACTGCTCTGAGGGGAAGGGGAGTCAATGGAACAGGCGTTCCATTCTTTGTGAGTATCCTTCTCTCCTCCCAGCCTGGGAGCTCAGCAAGGTCAGCAAGGGTCAACCTTTGCTTCCTGGTTCTCAGCCCTCTGCTCTCAACTCCTAGAAGCTCACTTGGCATTTGTCAGATTGATCAGGAGCTGAAATGTAGCCTGACGGCATGAGAAGGTGGCTGACATGTGAGGAAATCTCAGTCACATGACAAATGAAAGTTATAAATATGACAGAAGTAGAAATTACAGGTGACAGGCTCTGGAGTCAGACTGCTGGGGCAAATGACTTCCATTTCCTGAGCCTCAGTTTTCTCATTTGTAAAGTGGGAATCGACCCCCTTAAAGGGTCTGAAGATAGCATGAGGTCACACAGAAAACACTGCCCACTACCTTGAAAGCTACATGGGTCATCACACCTGATACTCATTCTTTAAAGGCCTCTCCATGCTTCCCATACACATTGCTCAGCACTCACTGCCCCACACACTGTGCTGTGTGACAAGGACCCAAAGCTCCATGAGCCAGTGCTCTAGTCAGTCCTCAAACATCTCCCTGTGTAGCAGGAGGACAACACAGAAAAGGGAACCTTGGTTGTTATGTGGCCCAGAGGGCTGTTAACAGCTGTCGCTGATGGAGAAGTAGTCAGGAGTATGGGCTCTGGGCGCAGATCCAATGCCACAACAGACATTTACTGGCAATGTGATCTCATTCAAGATTCATAATCTTACGTGGGAACTCCGTTTCCTCTTGTGTAAATGAGGACCATAGCAGACCCTGCCCACTTCCTGAGTGGCTGGGAGAGTTCAGTGCTATTTTAAACTATACCCTGGATTAGTTTCAATCAGGTATGGTAAGACACATAGACACAGAAATGACTGTTATGAAGGAAGAAGTTTATACTCACAGATCTCTAAAAATAGGAGGCACAGCATGTCGCACAGGGCCACGTGGAAAGTCAGGAGGCAGAGGGAGCCAGAGGAAAACGTGGGCAGCAACCTTTGTTGTAGTTCCTGTGAGAAAGATAAGGCAAGGCAGGGTGAACAGATTAGGACTGGCTAGTTTGGATAACTTCTGCTGTCTCAGGGGCATAGGGGCTGTCCCTAGTTGTCTGGTACCTAGCTCTGGCTGATAGGGCAGGGGAATATGGCCTCCTGAAGCACAAGAGCCAGAGCGAGAAGGTGGTTCAGGGTGTGGGCTCTGGGCTGGTTGGTTTACATGTGAAAGGCATGCTCCTGGGCAAGTCTATTGCTATCTCTAAGAATTGGGTAGCCCTGGGAAAGGCAGTGTTTCCCTGGCTAGTAAGGCCCCAGATGTCAGAGCATCAAGAATACAGCAAATAGGGCTGGCCGAGTGGCGCGATGGTTAAGAACTCGCTTGGGATGCCAGAGGGCCCCGGTTCAGATCCCACATATGAGGGCCAGTGACACTGCCCTCTACAGCTAAGATGCTGAACAACGGCTCAATCTGGAGCTGGGCTGCTGTGAGTCGCCGGCGACGGCGTGGGCTGCAGTCCCTGTGGCAGTGGGTTACCATGGGCTACCGTGTGCAGCCAGCAGCCAGCGTGAGCGGCCAGCAGCCGCAGTGAGCGGCCGTCCAGAAGCCTGCGACTGATCTGCCTCACCCGGGAAGAGCGCAATGATGGTGCCAACTTGGGCCAGTGAAGCAACATCCTCCACAACTAGACTGAAGAACAAAACGACAGCAACTTGTCTGTCCCCCTTCCCCCAATTCCCCAGCACTGTTCCCATCCCCCCAATTCACCAATAAAAATCTTTAAAAAAAAAAAAAAGAATACAGCAAATAAGAAAACATCCTGAATACAATTGCAAAGCACCCAGCACCCAGTAAGTGGGAGATCTCATCCCCACCTGTTTCAGCATTCCCACCATTGTACCTTTTCACATTCGCACCAGTGGTATATGAGAGCGCCAATTGCTCCACATCCTTGCCGACAGGTAGTATGGTCAGTCCTTTAATTTTAGCCATTGAATAGGTATGTGATGATATCGCATTGTGGTTGTCATAGGCATTTCCCTAATAACCAACGATGCTACACATCTACTCATGTGTTTATTAGTTACCTGTGTATCTTCTTTGACAAAGTATTCAAATCTTTAGCTCATTTTTTTAAATTGGGATTTTGTTTTATCAAATTTTGAGAGTCATCTGTATATTGTGGATACAAGTCCTTTGTCAATTATGTGATTTTCAAATATTGTCTCCCAACATTTAGCTTGTCTTTTCATTTTCTTGATAGTATCTTTTGAAGAACAGAAGTTGTTAATTTTGATGCACTCTTATTTATCAATATTTTCTCTTATGGGTCATGCTTTTGGTGTTGAATCTAAAAAAATCTTTGCCTAACCCAAGGTCGCAAAGATTTTCTCCTGTGTTTTTTTCTTGAGTTATATAATTTTAGGATTGACATTTAGACCAATGACTAATTTTGAGTTTATTTTTTATATAATGCAAAGTATGGATTGAAGTTCACTTTTTAAACATATAAATGTTGCATTGGTCCAGTGCCATTTGTTTAAAAGACTATCCTTTCTCCACTGAATTGCTTTTGCATCTCTGTTGGAAATTAATTAACCATATATGTGTGGGTCTATTTTTGTACTCCCTGTTCTGTTCCATTGATCTATTTGTCTGTCTTGATACCAATACCACTTCATCACAGTATCTTTATAATAGATCTTGATGTTGGGGAGTGTAAATCCTCCAACTTTCTTCTTCAAAGTTTTTAAAGCTATTTTGGGTATTTTGAATTCCTATAGGAATTTTAGAATTAGCTTGTCAATTTCTACTAAAAAAAAAAAAAACCTACTGAGATTTTTTTTATTGAGATTATGTTAAATCTACATATTATTTTTTTAATTTAAGGAGAATTGACATTTTAATAGCATTGAGTTCTCTCACGTATGAAATTTAATGTTTCAGCATTGTTTTCAGTGTTCAGATATTGCACATCTTCTGTTATATTTCTTCCTAAGTATTTTGTATTTTTAATGCTATTATAAATGATATTGTTTTCATTTCAATTTCTAATTCTTTGTTGTTTTTTTGTATATTTGTATCCTGCAATCTTGCTTAACTCACTTATAATTTTAGTGACTTCTTTGTAGATTCCATTGGATCTTCTACATAAACAATTAAGTCATCCCTCAACAAAGACAGTTTTTACTTCTTCCTTTCCAATCTAGGTGACTTTGTCTCAATTTTTGTATTCACATGATTTTAATTTATAGAGGTGACTGAGTGGCGACTCAGAGAGGCTATTGCCATTGAAAGAAGGTTTTTATTACTTACATTTCCTGAGGGGAGAGGGCCACCCGGGGAAACACAAGTGTCTGTCAGTCAGGAAACAGAAGCAAGAACAAGAGGGAAGTGTAGGCCACAGCCTTTGTTGTGTTTTCTGCAGGAAAAGCAAGACAGGACTTTTCTGCGGGAAAAGCAAGACAGAAAAGCAAAAAAGGGAAACAGTTTAGGATTGGCCGGTTTGAGTAATTCTGGTGGGCTTTGAGTGATTGGTGCTATTTCTAGTTGTCTAGTACCTGGCCCAGGGTTGATTTAGGACAGGAGAAATATTGGCTTGATGTATGAGAGTTAGATAAAGGAGGTAGTTTAGAGTATGGGCCCAGGATTGGTTAGTATGCATATGAGAGGCATGCTTCCAGGAGAACCCTTAGCTATCTCAGAATTGGCTAGCCCTGGGGTGGGGGGGGGGGGCCAGTCTCTTCCCAGGTAGGCTGG
>NW_017732225.1:0-12935 GCF_001890085.2 Hipposideros armiger | reverse complement strand
CAGCCACAGCTGGAGGCTGATTCCCAGGCCCTCTCATTCTTGTTGGGTGTAGAAAGGATGAACAAACCGGGAGACTACACGCCATCTCTGAGCAGAAATCATGCCTCGTAATTCCTAGCCTCATGGGGATTGAGCTTGGTCCAGGGGTCTGAATGTGACATGAAATGTTCAACGTATACCTAGGGAGACCATACATGAGAGCAGTTGGGCCTGAGGCACTAGGACAGCAGTACTCTGTGAATGTTACCCAGAGCCTGTTTTGTAAATGGTCTGTGCTGCCCAATGGAATGGGCAGTGATGCCCCCTTGTGGGGTCCAGCCCTCTCCTCTAGCAGCCTGGCAAGGAGAAGACTGTCCAGCCAGGTCCCACAGTTGATGGGGCATGGAGGGAATGGAATCCAGGTGTTACCTTGCAGTTAGGGCAGGCCACCCTCTGGAGTCCTGCTGAGAAGCCAATGGGTCCCTTGTCCTCTCTTCTGTCCACATTTCCAGCTGTTACCAATTGACCCAAGTGTCTTTCACAGCCCAGAGGACTCCATGACATCTGTGCCTCAGTTTCCCTATGGGTAAAATGGAGATAACAATATACCAACCACAGAATGTTGTAAAGTTGAAAATGAGGCAATGGATGTTTAGGGCCTGATCAGAAAGAGGATTCCATGAAAATTCGGAAACTGTCTTCCCAGGCCCGGGAGGAGGGGTAGAAAAGCAGACACAGAGATGGTGGGGGCTGTCTATCTGGCCGTGGGAAAAGCTTAGAAGAAAACTATAAGAATTAAGGAAGAAATTGAGACAAAGAAAAAGGAAGTCAGTCTGTTGCTTCCACCACCAGAAGATTATGGCCACTTCCTCTGATGAAACCATGTCCTCCCATCCCCATGGTCTATAGTCTACCCAGTTGGCTGATGCCAACCGCATCCTGGAAAGGGGGTGGGCAGATCCTCCTATGGAACCAATCCTGTAGGTCATGAAAAGTCTCAGCCTCCAATCTCTCAGCCCATCCACCACCAGTCCAAGGCTGGCAGTGCCCTTAACTGGAGACAGTCCCAGGGACTGTCACTGGGGTGAATCATTACTGTTCTGAGTCTTTATCCCCTGTGTCCATGGAAAGCTCTGCATTAGCCAGGGCTCTAACAGCTGTCATGGAATCACCACAGGAGCATAAACACAGCCTCGTGGGACTCACACCCCAGATCTCTGCACTCAGACGCTGAGGCCCAGAGAGTCTGTGGTGCAACCAGACAGAAGCATCCAGAAGCAGCAGAAGCTCTGTGGAGTCAGCGAGGTTGGAGTTCGAGTCCCACATCTGTCACTTGAGAGTCACGGACTTGGGGCACAGCCTCCCTGAGCCTTGGTCTCCTCATCTGTACAGTGGAGAGGACAGAGGGCCCTGCAGATCCAGTGGGTGGAGGCATGGCCTCCAGGAGGCCCTCTCTCTAGGGAGGTGGGAGTGAGCCCACCCTCACTTCTTAACCTCAGGGAGGGTGTGAGACTGCACAAAGGGAAGCGACCTGGCCTGGTGGGCCTTGGTTCTGCCTGGGGACTGGAGGGGAGGGAGAGGGAACAAGAGCAAGCTGGGTGCTTCTGGGGCTGGGGCTGGGGCCTGAGGTTATCTGACCACATAGGCTCCCTGCTCCTTCTCTCTAAGCAGTTGTAGCTGGGCAGGGACTCATGGCCGCCTTTCCTTCCCTGAAAGGGCCAGAGCTGGTCCTGCTGCCATCCCTTCGCTGGGATGAGAGACAGAGGCTGAGAGACACTCAGAGAAGCAGAGAAAAGGATAGAAAGTGAGAGACAGAGAGGAGGACTCTGGCAGAGGCAGGGACTTGAGGTGAGGGAGAAGAGGCCCCAGCAAAC
Source organism: Hipposideros armiger (assembly GCF_001890085.2). Taxonomy (NCBI): domain Eukaryota; kingdom Metazoa; phylum Chordata; class Mammalia; order Chiroptera; family Hipposideridae; genus Hipposideros; species Hipposideros armiger. The sequence goes on along the minus strand of NW_017732225.1, from coordinate 11,082 downwards.
CGATGTCAGGACCACACCCTTCAGTGTGAAAATGGAGGCTGGGACCCTATATCACCGTTCTCTTTGCACTGGCCAAAAGGGAGGTCCTTTTGCAATATAAGAAAAGAAGAAGCCAGATTGATAAAGGAAGTGCTGGTCACTCTGGGGCTGCAGAATTGAGGAAGGTTCCCACCCTTCCTCCGCCTTCTGAAGGAGCTTGATGGTTCCTCTCCTGCAGCCCAGACTTCCCTGAGGTGGTGCCTCCTAGGGCCTCCCCTCTGGCCTTGAGGTCTGTGCTTGTCTTCTCATCTCCCTGGAGGAGAGCAAGGTGATGAGTCTGCCCCTGCTGCTGCCCCTGCTGCTGCTGCCAGCGTTTCTGCAGAATGGTGAGTGGCCGGGACCATCCTGGCTCTGCCCTGGGCCATGGGGGAGCCCCCGGGGGGGCCTGAAGCTGGGTGTAGAAAGGGCCTGCTGGGGTGGCCAGCCATCTCCAACAAGCAAAGAGTTGGTCCCACAGTGTTAGGTCCCCCCACCCCTCACCCTGCTCCTACCCCAAGCCTGGAGAGGGGGACACCCAGCCAGAGGACCAGTCCTACCATCTGACACACTTCTGCCCTTGGGTGAGGGTGCCAGCTGGTCTGGGGCTTTCTCTTTGACACCACCCACCACCACAGCCACTTTGAGGTTTCTCCCTCTCCCTTCCTCCTTCAGGCAGCTCGACAAAGTGCAATTCAGACGCTCGGTATGAGGTCAACCAACCAAAGTGGCTCTCAGCCCCCGAGGGTGGCTCCATCCACATCCCCTTCTCCTTCTGTCACCCCTGGGAGTCAGCCAGTGTTCTCAGTGTGCGTATAACCTGGAGATGGAAAGATTTCCATGGGGCGTTCATCTACAACACGACCCCGCATTTCATCCATACGGATTTCCAGAACCGGCTCTTCCTGAATTGGACAGAGAGCTGGGAGAACGGCTACCTCCAGATCTCTAACCTGCGGAAGGAAGACGAGAGTCTGTACTTCTGCCGAGTCTATTTGACCCTCAAGAAACATGAGGAGGAGGTGTGGCAGTCCATCCCTGGGACCAGACTCACCATCACCCGAGGTGAGTCTAGCTGCCCTGGCTGAGGCTTTCGAAGGCCACTGGTGCCCTCGTCCCCCAGCCTTGGTCCAGGCCCCACTCTTCCTGGCCCTTCTCTCAACCTCCTCACCCTGCCCACCCCAACTCTACCCCAGGCCTCTGCCAGCTTTACCCTTTCCACCTAAATCTCCCACAAACCTGGCCTGCCTTGCCCTTTCCCTCACTACCTCCTCCAGATCCAGCCCACACCCCCATCCCCAGACCTCAGCACTTTCTGGGCTCCCCAGTTACCCTCCACACTGGGGCTCTAGCCCTGCCCCGTGCCCTCACCCCATGTTCAAGGTGGATTTCACCTCTTCAGGATGTGGCCTGCCTTCCTTTTGTCATGTGTCCGTGTGTGGAGCTTTAGCTATTCCCAACTCAGTGTCTCCCCACAGCCAGGAGCTCAGCCTGGCACCCACAGTAGGTACCCAACAACGCCCTGAGGAGCCCCCGGTTCCCTGGTAACATCCCTTCACCTGTTTTCCCAGTCTCTCTCCTTCCTTCTCCCACTCTGCTCCCCAGAACATGGCTCTCAACTCTCCCCACCCCATCATACCTCTTTCCTCCCTCTTCCAGTCTCTATCCTCCTCACCCTCCTAGCCTTTCATTGAACCCCAGTCCCCACCTCTCCCCCAGGAGCCCTTGTGTTGTCCCCTTCTCCACTCTGATCCTGCTCCTCTGTGCTGGTCGTTAGAGGCCCCTCTGTAGCAGCAGTAACAGCAGCTCCCGCTTACTATGTACCGCGACCCGGCTGAAACCTTCGTATGCATCGTGCTAGTTAACCTGCACAACCTCACAGTAACAGCAGGTACTGTTACAGATGGGGAAACTGAGGCTCGCACCTGCCCCAAATCACCACTCATGATAAAAGTTGAACCCAGTTTAACCCTAGAGCCTCCTCTCTTAATCATGAGCCAATCAGCCTCACCTACAGGCTTGATTATCTTGCTGTCTTGACCTATTTTTAACCTAATAATGGGGTGTGTTGTATTAATAGATCTTTTTATATTACTCAGTGGGTATCAGAACTTGAAGCTGGGTTTATCTGTCTCCAGGACAGCGCAGGAGGAGCTGTCTCCCAGATGCAGGCAATGAGGGGGTACACTGTCTATAGAAAATTTTTTAGAAAACTAACAATTAACTGAGTCGGTTTGCTTTCCATAATCACTGCGCTGGTAATTCTAAACTATGTCAGTGATGAAGTACTGCTCCCAGCTGGGAAGGACATTCTTTGAGCACCACCCTTCCCACCCTGGGTATGGCTGCCCCATCTTGATCATCAAGCTGGCTTTAAAGTAATTATAAAATGTCTCACAAACTGGATTAAGGGAGAAAGCCTTGGATTTATATTTCCTGCACCCTCCTCCATATCTCCTTAAATGGCCATTTAAGAGATTATGTCTCTTTTTAGAACCATCTTCCCCTTTCCCTAATTCTTCCTTTTCTCATTTCTGTTTGTCACATTTAAGTTTTTCACCAATAAATTAACTTTTTCAATAACACATTTAATAGGATATTCAGGCTCATTATTTCTTTAAAAGAACAAAAATTCAAGAAAGAAAAAGAAATGTTTTTAATCCAAGTACCACCATGCAAAGACATAACACTAAAGGAATATTTGCAGCAAATGTAACTGATAGGCTAAGAGATGCCCAGATGGCTGTTGAGGCATTATTTCTAAATGTGTCTGTGCGGGTGTTTCCAGAAGAGATGAGAGGTGGTCCTCATCCAATCCCCTGCGGGCCCGAATAGAACAAGAAAGTGCAGGGAGGGGAAACTGGCTCTCCACTTGAGCTGGAACACCCATCCATCTTCTCCTGCCTTTAGACATCTGAGCTCCCGGTTCTCGGGCCTTCAGGGTGGACTAGAACCACTGGCTCTCCTAGGCCCCCTTCTTGCCGAAGGCAGGTGTGGGGCTTCTCATAATCTCATGAGCCAAGCCCTCATAATAAAACGCTTATATCCTATTGGTTCTGTTTCTTTGGCGAACCCTGACTAATACAATAACCATCAGGGAGACAGCATAGGCCTATACCCTGACCTACCCTCCTTCTCTCTCCGTCTCCTGCTGGTGACTCCCATTGGCCACTGAATGAGAACCAGAGGGCGAGAGAGCCCATGGATGGAGTCTACCAAGACCAGCCTCCAAAGGCACAATGCTGGTAGAGAAGCCAGCAGAAAAATCCAGCCTAGCCATGGATCTGGGGGAAGCGAAGGAGAGAGTCTAGAGACGAATGTTCCAGTCAAGAGGAAACAGCAAGGGCCAAGGCCATGAGCTGGGAAAAGTGAGGCTGAAGCAAATGAAAAGGCTGGGGTGGCAGGAGGTAAGGTCAAAACCGGCCATGGCACACATCCGGTGTGGCTTTGAAAGCCAAGGAAAGAACTTTGACTCAGTGTGATGGCAGCTAGTGAGGGTTTCCTGCAGAAGAGTGTGGTGACTTGATTAACACTGTAAAAGCATCCCTCTGGCTGTTGGATGGAAAATAAGACTATACAGATGAGTGAAGTCAAAAGCTGGAACACTGGTGAGAGGTGATGTGGCTTGATTAGGGTGTTGGCAATGGTGGGCTGAGAAGCGGCCAGATGCTGCTTATAAACTGAAGACAGAGCAGGCGTGATTTGCAAATGATTGGATGTGGGGGTGAGAATAAGAGAAGAACCAAAGTTGACTGTAAGGCCTTTGACCTGGGTCTCATGAAGGATGGAATTGCCATTTACTGAGAAGGGGAAATGGGAGAGTGGGGCAGGTTTGGGAAGAAATCAAGAATTCTGTTTTGCACATCTTAAATTTGAGATTTTACTAAACAAACAAATGGAGGCATGATAGACAGTGATACAGGTGAGTATGGAGTGTGGGGAGAGTTGGCTGGATGTGTACATTCGTGGGTAATCAGCATTTCACTGGTAGTTAATGCCATGGGACTGCGTGAGATTATCTGGGAAGTGAGTGTAGACAGAGAAGAGGTGCTAGGACTGAACCGTGAGTGTTACATGTTGGAAAGACAAAGAGGAACCAACAAAAAAGTCTGAGCAGAAGTTTCTAGGGAGGCAGGAGAAGAACCAAGAGAGAATGGTGTCCCAGATGCCAAGTGAAGAACCCATTGCATGAAAGGGAGAATATCAAATGCTAGAAAATGAGTAAGATAGATAAAATGGGGGTGTAAAAGATCTAATTCCTCAATTTCAATACTAGGAAGAAAATACATGCTACCTAAAGCAACAAACTCAAGTAACAGCAGTAAATGCACGTGATTGAGAAATATGAGGTTAATGCCAAAATAAATGGCTAACGGTGATGAAAATAGCCGTCTCTGGAGGAGTGGGAAGGGGTTGAGGAGGCTTATGCAGGAAGTTGCTATTTTTATAAGCTGTCTAAAATTTGTGGACTTTAAATTCTATGACTATACAAGTTTGATAAAAATAAATGTTAAAATTTAAAATTAATAAAGGTGCTATTAATACTCGCACATAATAAAAAATAGTCAAACAACACAGAAGGGAGTCAAACGGAAAGTACATTCCTCCCTCTCCATTTTATCTCCCCAGACACTACTTCTTTCTGCAGAAGTGTTCTTTCATACAGATATAGATGTAGACACACATACGGATACAAAATATATATATGTGGTGTGATAAAAAAAAATGGTGAATGTTTAAATTTTAAAAAACATATTACAATAAAAGACACATTGCCATAACCCCCCTCAAAATCCTCCCCCTTGCTTCGAACACACTTATTCCATCGTTCTTGCCACTTTCTGAAGCATTTCTGGAAGTCCTCTTTCGTGAGTGCCTTTAGGTACACTGTTATGGTTGTCTCCATGTCCTGAATCGATTCAAAACGTTTACCTTTCATGGTCATGGACTTCGGGGAAGAACCAGAAGTCGTACAGTGCCAGATCCAGTGAATAACGTGGATGAGGACACACCATAATGTTTTCATTGGGCAGAAATTGCCATACCAGAAGCGATGTGTGACACAGAGCGTTGTCATGATGGAGGATAAAGTAAAGACACTCACAAAAGACACTCACAAAAGCAGTTCTGGAGAACTGCTTCAGAAAGTGGCAAGAACAATGGGATAAGTGTGTTCGAGCTGACAGGGAGTATTTTGAGGGGGATTAATAGCAATGTGTCTTTTACTGTAATACATTTTTTAATTTAAACATTCACCGCATCTTTTGATCACACCTTGTATAATACCAATAGAATTAAACTGCATGGTATTCTGCTCTATAACTTGCTATTTTTACTTAATGTACTTCAAATATCTTTCCATTTCAGCATATATACATCTGTGCCTTTTTTTAAAAATGGCTGTATGGTGTCCCATTGTAGTAATGTATCATAATTGACTTAATCAGTCTTCTATTTAAAGACATTTAGGTTGTTGCCACATCACAATAATGTTGCAAAGAACACTCTTAAACACAGGCCTTTCAATACTTATACCAGGATTTCCATAGGACAAATTCCTAGCACTGAAATCACTGGGTCAAAGGGCACACATGGGTATTTTACACTTTGATAGACATTACCAAATGCATTCCCAAAGGCTGTGACAACTTATACTCCTATTGTGGCAATACTGGGTGTTATCCCCCACTCAGATCAGTTAAAAAAACAACAGCCTTTTATTTTAATCTTCATTTTTTTAAAATTATGAATGAATATTAGTATCAGCATTATTTTATGTAATGAATTAGCATTGCATAATTTTTCATATTTCTCAATTTTCTGGAACCTTCTGTCTAGAATTATCTGTTTCTTAAATTTTTACAAGAGTTTACCCATAAAATCACCTGAGTATAGAATCTTTATGAAAAATTGTTCCTTAATAGTGTTTCGCTTCTTTGTCTACCCATCAGTTAAACTTTATTACTTATTAAATCCATTTTTTTAAATATTAGTTTGTTCCAGCAAATCATCCATTTCATAAAGTTTTTAAATTTTATCAACCTATAATTGAGTATACACTCTCAATTTAAACAGACTGTTTTATTGTTTGGTTACCAAGAGTCTTGTCTGTTTTCTTGGTTTTTTTCCCTAAATAACCACTTCCTGTATTTATTCCACCTGCTGTTCTGTTTCCTAATAAATATATTCCTACATAGGTTTTCATTACTTTCAAACTGTGAGTTTCCTTAGGGCTGGCTACTCTCTGGTTTTGGTTATTTTTTTCTTTGAAAATTGCCTATTTTATTAATTTAAAAAATTTCTTCCCATTTTAAATAATGAAAGCATTTAATACTATGCATTTAGCCTAGAGTGCAGCTTTAATCATATTCCAGGAGACTTTTTTAAAATATGTATTGCTTTGGTTTTTATTTTCTAAATAACATATATATATATATATATATATGTATTTCTTTGATTATAAATTTAAAGTTATCTCCATTGAGACATGGTATTTAGTTTTATTATTAATTTCTAACCAACATGGACAGAGAATTTGGTCCATACTAACCTGAAGATTTTATTGGAGTAGATATTTTTTCTGTGGCTTCATATTATGTCAGTTTTTTTAGTGGTGCATTAAACATCGACAAAAGTACAATCTGTTTGTAGGAACTAAAGTTCAATATATATTACCATATTTCCCCATGTATAAGATGCTCCCATGTATAAGACGCACCATAAAAAAAAAAAAAGACACACCTTAATTTTGGGACCCAAAATTTGAAAAAAAAAATTACATAAAGTTATTGAACTCAAGTTTTATTCATCATAAAATTCATACAACTCCTCATCACTGTCAAAACTCCCAACCATAGCCAGTCTCGGATTGTTTTCTCAGTTGGAGGAGGACCAAACTTATGTTCAGCAGCACGATTTCCATTCACTTTTGCAAACTGGATCACTTTTAACTTGAATTCAGCACAGCACAAAAATCTTTTCTGAGCCATTTCTGGGCAGAATGTGGCAAAACGTAACCTAATATACTGGTAACAAGTGTAAAACAATGAGCACAAAGACAACAAGCGCGAAAAAGTGGGAAATGCAAGTTTAAAAACTACAACCACTGTATAAGACGCACCCCGTTTTTAGCCCCCAAAGTTTTCGAAAAAGGGTGCGTCTTATACATGGGGAAATATGGTAATTTAACGTTTAAAAACGTATTTCCAATATATACTAGGTTCTTTACAGATGTTTTCTCATTTATTAAAACAATCCTATAAGAGGACAAATACTGTTTGATTCCACTTACATGAGGTATCTAGAGTAGTCAAATTCACAGAGAAAGAAAGTGGAATGGTGGGTGCCTGGGGCTGGGGTGGGGAGAATGGGGAGCTGTTTAATGGGGACAGAGTTTCAGTTTGGGAAGATGAAAAAGTCCTGGAGATTGATAGTGGTAAAAGTTGTACAACAATGGGAATGTACTTAATGCCACTGAACTGTACACTTAAATATGGTTAAAGTGGTAAATTTTGTTATATGTCTTTTATCACAATAAAAAATTATTAACCCTGTGTTATAGTTACCCCTATTTGTAGGTGATGAAACAAGGTTCTGAGGTCAGACCACTGATCAGTAGTAGAGTCAGGATTTACACTGAGTGATGTGGATTTTCAGCCTTCAGCATTTCACCTTGTTACTCCTCTCCCTGTGTGAGAGCTTCAGAGGGTTGTTCCCCATCCTCAGTATTCCCCAAACTAGGGAACAGGGTGTGACAGTTTCACCCAGATACCTCCTGTGCTCCAGGGGAGAATTTGTTTATTCTCATGTCTTCTCAGCCCCCAAGAAAACCACCCAAGTGCCCACCACCGCCTCCGCCAGTACCACAGCCACCAAAAAGAGCTCTTGGCCCCTGCCTCTAGGAGCTATAGTCGGGGTGGCACTGGTTGGTGCTGTGCTTGGAATCGCGATTCTGGGAGCAATGGTCTACCTCAGGTGGAAGAGAAGCAAAGGTAAGTGGTCAAGGACCCCGCCCTCTCCGGAGCTTCCCAACTGGGTGTTTCTCAAAACCCTCCTGCATGAGAATAACCGCTGGAGCCAGTTAGAAATGCAAATCCCTGCTGGGGTGAGGTCTGGATTAAGGAATTTGCATTGTTAACAGTCTCCTCAGGTGGTGTCTCAAAGTGATCAAGTTTGAGAACCACTCCTCTAGACCAACCTCTCTCCACAAATCTGATCATTTTCCAGTTCTTGTCTCTTGACCTAATCATTTCTCATCAGTCCTCACCTTTTGGTTCATGAGGAGAAGTTCTACCCTGAGAAAAGTAAGGAAAGAACAGAAGAGACAGGAAGTTGGTTCAGTTCAGCAAGCATTGGTAGGGATCCATTTTCCAGAGCCTGGCTTGTGATTGGAGATATAAAAAAGCAGAGGTCTTGTTTTCAAGGAACTCAGTGGGGGAGGGGAGTGCCTCAAGGGTTACCGTATTTGCCGGCGTATAAAATGACTGGGCGTATAAGACGACCCCCTAACATTTCCACTCAAATACAGAGTTTGTTATATACTCGCCGTATAAGACTACCCCCTCTTCCGCACACCTTCCACACACCAAATAAAAGGTAAAACAATATCAGATTTGATTTGGCCCACTGAAGTGCAAACAAGCGTATTGTATTTCGTGTCACCACATAACCGTTTTGGCGATGTTGAGCCACCATGTCTGCTACATGTTTTTCGAGTTCTGGCCAGTGTGGGGTGCCTCTTCTTAATGCACACTTACCCCTTGGCATACTCTTTAATGCTTTCTCATTTGATTTCCAGTCCCGAACCATCTTTTCTGTTACTCCATATTGTCTTGCAGCAGCACAATTAGTATTTTCCTTAGCAAAGTTTATAACTTTCAGTTTAAAATTTGCATCATACTTCTTTCTTTTGGCTGGTGCCATGATAGGGATGATAGGGGTTTGACTGGTCGACATTTTCTATGCTGTACTGTACAATGGTGCAGTATTGTGGTTGGCTGTTGGCTGTATACAAAGCCTGATTTGATTGGTCCCTGCTCCCTGTTTGCCCGCCCTGTCACCAGCAGTCTGGTCCACCCTTGCATCAGCATCTCCCTGGGACCTCACTAGTGCGCAAGTGCGAGCTCTTCAACATTCTAACAGGCACCATGATAGCGCAAAATCGCGAATCTTCAATGCATATGTAAAGAAATATACGGTAACCCGAATTTACCACACTCGCAAAATCGCACACACCGACCATACACCCAGTATGGTATCGCGATTCGCGATTTTGCGCTATCATACTGGGTGTATGGTCGGCTGTGTGCGATTTTGCGAGTGTGGTAAAATCGCATAACAGCAAAATCGCATAACAGCCGAGCATACACCCAGCAGCGCTGCTGATGCCTGAACGGTATGTGGAATGAAGTGGGCGGGCATTGGGAGGCCACTATGGCACGGGGCAAGCACTATGGGCAGTCTATCTGAAGTGTACCTGGCGTATAAGACGACCCCCCACTTGGAGGCATATTTTTCAGGGCCAAAAAATCGTCTTATACGCCGGCAAATACGGTAATTGCCTCATTTGGAAAGAACTATAGTAGATTGGGAGAAAAAAGGGGAATCAGGGAGGACTTCCCAGAGGAAGTGACACCTGCAAAAAATCTGAGTAAAAACCAATTAGCCAGGGAAGCGGTGAGGGTGGTATTGAGGTCACTGTTCTTCCAAGCAGAGGAAACCATTCTGGGAACTGTAAGTAGCTCAGTGCTTTGGAGGAAGCAGGAGAAGAGACCTTGTAAATCATACCCAAGAGCCTCGGATCCCAGAGGCAACATGAAGCAGCCAAGTGACAACCTCATTTCTCCTTGTAGATACATCAGTCTGTGGTGGAAGGGATGGAGGTGAGCCAGGCTTGAGCCAGTCTAATGCAGTGGCAGTGTGGGTGGAGGGAGAGAGCCAGATTCTGGAAAAGGTTAAGAGGGGACAGTAAGACTTGGGGATTGGATTGATGCAGGAAGCGAGGGGGCAGGAAGAAGTTCCATGTTTACCTTGGGTGAAGGAGGGTGTGATGAAACCACCAAGTGAATCAGGGAACATGGGAAGTCTGAGACCATGTTTGCGGGAGAACAATGCTTCGTCTAGTTTGGGATAGGTTATATTTAAGATACCTTTGTGGCATCTGAGTAGAGAGGTCCATCAGAAATTTGGATGTGTGCATTTACAGCTCAAAGAGAGGACATAGCTAGAGGCATTAATTATTTTTGCCTCGATACCCTCCAAAATTGATTTGAAATTACATAAAATTTTCAATGAGAGGATATTTGCCGTATTAGATATTAAAGCACAGAGGTGAAAAGCATAAAATCTGACTTCCTGCTGTCAATCCGGGCTAGGTCAACTCTGGCACAATGGTACTATTACTCCGTGCCTCAACTTACTCATCAGTAAAATGGGAATAATAATAGTAATTACTTAGGGGTTATCATGACAATTAAACACAATGCATTTAGAATAGATCCTGGCAAATACACTTATGAGTATTATCACATAGTTATTAAGCTACAATAATTAAAATGACGCAATACTAGCATATAATAGATAATTAGATAACAAATAAAGCAGTGGAAGAAAAGAAATTAACCAAATACAGGCAGGATAAAAAAAGACCCAAATATATGCAAGAATTTGGTAGGTTAAAAGGTAATATTTTTAACCAATGGGGAAAGGTGGGTAATTCAATACATAGTGCTGGAACCATGGAGTGGAGATGACTTCCCTAAGTATGATGTAAAACCCAAAAGTGATGAAAAAACATATTAATAAATTTAACTACATAAAAACTGTGGGTTTAATTCTGCCAAAACAAAAACAAAAACAAAAAACAACAATCCACCACAGTGGTTGTCTCTTGAGAGTAAGGATGAGAATCAGAGATACAGAGAAAATGTGACACAGTCACTGAGGAAATGGAAGATGGTATTTAAGAATTCAACTCAGGGGCCGGCCGAGTGGCGCGATGGTTAAGAACTCGCTTGGGATGCCAGAGGGCCCCGGTTCGGATCCCACATATGAGGGCCAGTGACACTG
>NW_017732224.1:801733-804328 GCF_001890085.2 Hipposideros armiger | reverse complement strand
CAAAATTTTTTTTAATAATCTTTAGTACACTTTAGTAACTTTTTAATGAACTTTATGTTATATAGATTGCAGAGATAATATGATTTCTCCTGAATAAGTCCAAAAGTCAAAAATGGGAAACCAGGAAGTTTAAAGAGGCATATGGTGGCATAACTAGTGATCCTTACTCATCCTATTAGTAATAAGATTAAATATGGATTCTTCCACTTCTTTGGGTTGTACTAAAGTAAAAGCATAACAAAACAAACAAACAAACAAAAAAGTCTTTTTTGTATACACTTACAAATGACATTTAAACATGTCAGATAAGGTATTCGTCATTATCATTTGGTTTAACTGTCTGCCTTGGGAATATATTAAATTTACTTAAAGATGACTCCTTTCCTCTAATATTTTCTTCATTTCTTTTTTTTTCTATTATCCTTAAAATTGATCCCCCTGAAGTCATTTTGTCACCTTAATTTATCAACCCTATTCCTTGGAAGTCTACAGTTAAATCTCATTATGCCACATGCAAATTCTGATAAGCTACAGGACCCAAAAGTGCTTCCTAATGCAATAATACATTTGCATGAATTGAAAATTGATATGTAACACAGGTTTACAAATAGCCTGATACTAGTCATTTTTTATTGATCTCCACTATCAAAATGTACTTGCATTGTATTTTTATTGCATGTTGAAAACTGAAACAGAAAAAATATCTAATTAATAACCAGAAAAAACAATCAAATACACTTATCTTGCTATCTTGTTACACTCACACCAGTAAAAGAAACAATTATTTTAACATTTAACATTTGTGTGGATTTTATCTGTTTGATTTTTCAGTCTCCAGATTCAATAGAGTTGATTGCTTATGATTTCATAGAGTTAGGATCCTTGGAGAGGTTCATCTGAAGATGAAATTTTAATTTTATGTATTTTGTAGCCTTTACTTGGATTTGCACTCCAAATTCAAAAGACAGAATATGGTATTTCACCATTTTGTATCAAAAGATAAGATTTTTCTAATTTAAATAAATGTTGTGCTGGCAAGTTAATAAATGTATAAGAAATAGAAGTACCACCATTGTTTAATATATTAATTATTAAATGAAAAATAAATCCTTACTTTTCTATGTCAACCCATCATATTCTCTGAAGAAAAGAGAATGTCCTCTCTATAAGGAAATCATAAACCACTCAAATAGAGTACAGGCTTAGAAATCATCTATCTTTATCTCAAGCCCATCTCAAGAATTTTTTCTTTAAGTTCCTAATAAATGATACTTTTGTGTCTACAAGAGCACTTCCAGAGATGTGAGCCCACTAGTCCCTCTCAGCTAATAATTTGAACATTTCTCTTTATTTTGTAATTTCTCCCCTGCAAAGTATATTAATTTACTCAAAACATTTATGGAGTACTGTTCTAGGGATATATAATTGCAAGCTTGCTCTTATGAATGTGTAATCAAGTGGTAAAATATATCAACCACTGTTGATTTTGATCTCTACCCATTATATTTGAATATATGGGTGCCCCTAAATTTCCCTTTTCTAAACTAGAAATCTATGAGCCAGTAAATTTTTGCTCAGGTGACTATCCCAGATACCATCATCCTTGTCGCACTCCCTTTGATGTTTCTGATTTGGCCACCCTCTTTTGTACGCACACAAAACCAGTACTTACTACTGGAACTCAAATTGAGTACACATTTGTGTAAATTGAGTAAACAGTGAAAAATGAGTGGAATCATTTATTGCTTTGATTATTTTAACTTAAATATAGACCCTTATATTTTTCACTTTAATATATTCAGTATTATTATCTTGAATCTTTTGTTTTAGATAATCAAAGATATTTTACTTTATTTAATCTGTCCTGAAGGTATCTCTATATATAATTTTGCTAGTTTGCTTTTTATATTATAATTTGGTATATTGATAAAAATAAAGTAGTGCCAGTGAAAAACTGTAAGCTATATAATTATAGATTTCTCTATATCAGTATGTGGAGTCTGTGAAAAAAAACAATAAAGCATATATTTTTATGAAGGTTATTCTGAGCTTTAATATTCAAATGGGTCTTGAGAATCCACCCCTCCCCATATATTTAAGAACTATTATTCAAAAAATAGTCAATAATGTCAAAATATATTGGACCTGAACTTAAACTAATATTAATCCACCTATTATATAATACAGCTTTCCTTTAGGGTATGATTTTAGTATTACATTTACTATCCACAGAAAGCAAATGCCTTACTTAATATTAAATGTTTTGCACAAAAGAAACGTGAAGTAGAAGACATTTTATAAACCAAAGCAGAACAAGAATACTCATTCCTATAAACTGTGAAAGTATATTAACTACCCTAGGAAAACCTGTTTGAATCAAATAAAAAGTGTGAATAACATAAATTAGCATCAAAGTTAAATTTTTATTACTAAAACAGTAAATTTTAAGTTAAAATACAGAACTACTTGTAAAATTTATTTATGAGGATTTACTGAGTATTTTGATTACTGAGACGTGTACCTTCTGGAAAGAAGATTATAAAACTTCAGCAAAATATTTTTCAACTGCAAATTCTTATAATTAAAGGGGCATGG
>NW_017732224.1:793076-801638 GCF_001890085.2 Hipposideros armiger | reverse complement strand
ATATATATATATATATATATATATATATATATAAATGCATTATTCATTTCTAAGCAGTAATGTGTTTCTGTTCCTCTTTGGCCATAAAGTTCTCCGGAGTTAATCTCAGTTGAAATTTATTCAGTCTTTTGTTAGGCTTTGAATGTTCCACTATTTAAGTGGCAATTGCTGTAGGAGTTCTTATCCAGTACCACCACCCAAGATTTTCACTTTGCTCCCTAGAATTATTAAATTTTGGGCAAACATAAAAGTAGGGTCAGTGTGCTTGAAGTTGAGCTGTTTTTGTTATTGTTTAGGTCCCATGTTTCATCTGAAAAGACACTAACAATATTTGTTACAGCAGGCAGGTATAAGGGAGAGCAAATTTTAAGAAAAGATACATTTTATATGTAACAAGGCATACGTAATAGATGAGCTATTTGTTCAGCAGTATGATTAAATCTACTCTTTTACATAATTTGTGTTATAATTTTTCAAATGTTCTGTTCTATTTTTTCCTATAGCTAGCATATTTATTGGATATCAATGAGCTGTAAGGCAGTTTTGATAGTTTGGGATCAATAAAAGAACTATAATACATTATCCATGTTTTCTGCAAGCTTAGATATAAATAAGACATGAATGTAAATAACTTCATTTTGATGCTGTTTATTATAAATACAGTATGAGAGAAATCCTTCTATAGTTACTAAAGTTATATGAAACCTTGATTTATTTGTTTTGGCATAATTAAATTTCATTAATTTAAAGATAATTGTGACTTATTTGCTACTTTGATATTATTTATCTAGATTATACATAAGTGGAATAATTTAAGGGCAGTTATTTTTAAATATGAGCTTTAAAATAAATGATTAAATGCTTCCTATAAATATCTCAGTCATTTTTTTCTACTTTATAAATTTAGGTTCCAAATAATAATTGCAATCTAGTTTTTATTCGGACATTTTCATTTATTGTGTAATAGCTTTAGAAGTGCTATGTTTTAATGCTAACTTATTTTTCAGTTGAAATAAGGGTTGAGCTGCTTTGTTAATGATAAAAAAACTATGATTATTTTGCATTTTTAAAAAGTGCATGCAAATCTTTTAATCTCTGCCTACACCCATCAGAACAATCGCCTTCCAATGTAATTATATTCAAAATGCACGCAAGATAATAAGTATCTTGGAATTTAACTTGATAAATATTCATTTGCCTTATAGGGAAAAGAAATGAACATTCTCATATAATTAGCTGCATATTTTTAAACCACGCTTTTATGGAGTTTTTTTGAGGTATATTTTATGTATGCAAATCTGCTAATTTATAAGGTAAAAGAGGTAAGGAGAATGAAAATATTGAGGAATCAGAAATATTTATTCCCATTCCACCCTCCTTTCTGGGGAACAGGTTTCCTAATTATAAGTAAGAAGTCATTCCTTCCTCCCAACTCAGGTGCTTTGTATTAGTGAACCTAAGCCAGTCAGAACCCTTAATTATAAAACCAGGCTTATCTTTCTTTTTTAGTTACTATAAATAGAAAACCCTGGCCCTTTCTTTTTCTTTCTTCCTTCCTTCCTTCCTCCCTTCATTCCTCCCTCCCTACTTTCTTTCTTAACCTCCCTTCCTTCCTTCTTTTCTTTACAGGCAGGCAATTCAAATACTTGTAAAAGAAGGCCGCTCCAGCCTTGGGAGATGACACGAGGAGCACACCTGTCTCCTTCATAGCTTTGAGGAAAAATTGGAGGAAGCACTCCACGACCTCAAGTAGGCCAAGTCTTACATCCTCTGACCCAGTGCACAGCTGCCAAGACACAGATTTATTCTNCAGAAAAATTCAAGGATAGACGAAATTATTTGCAGGGTGCAATTCAGCTCTGGGATTTGTGTTATTTCATTTGTGGACTAAGAATTGGCATATACTACAGCTATTTAGACTGTCCTCTCCCAAAACACTTCATTAAATTTTCAGCCAGGCTTGACAGGCATGGATGTTAGGAGAGCCCAGGTGCTAACTTCCACACCAAATCTTTTTTCAAGAATATATAAACTGCTTTCCCCTACGAGGAAACATACTCCAGCCCTGCACAGTGGCCTTCTCACAGGGGAGGGGCAGTAGGGCACTTCCTGGGGAATGACCACACACCCTGCTGTGGGCACAAGCTGCTGGCTCTATTCTATGGGAAAAAGGAGTAGCGACAGTCTCACTGTGTTCAGGGCATAATGGGCTCTTTTAATTACATATCTCCAGGGCTTCCTTAGCTGCTAGGAGACCCCACTCAAGTGTTCAATGAAGGAAACCCTCTTGATTCAAAGGTTCAGGATATGCGGATTTGAATACCCACTGCATCCTGCCCCCCTGATGCCACTCTAGCCTTCTGTTGCCCGCAGACAGCCCTGCCTGGCAAACACTCCCCTTGTTCAAAGGGAGATTAGCAGGTGTTATAGACCACTGGCTCTTAATCAAGGATTTCCCCTAGTGCAATCAGGAAAATGAAAGAATATCGGAAAGGAACGTTACAGATAAAAAGTAAGCAGCTGCTTGAAGCATTTCATGTAAGAAATAGATACTCATGTGAATCCATATTAAGATGAGAAAACTGTTAAGCCAGTAAATATTTATCAAATAAAACACTGAGGTATTTATTTCTTTAGTTTTATTTATATGGTTAACTGCCAAGAATATAACAGATGCTTAACAAATATTTTTCATTGTTCTTACTTCTCATTTAGTTTTGGGAATTTACATAAAAGTTTTATAATGGTAGTCTAAGGAGTCAGCTGACATAACAACCAAAAGAAAACACTAAGAGTTTCAAGAGACTTAAAAGACTGTGTATCACAAGTTACAACCTGCTATCATGAAATGAAATGGTAGCCAAAATTTTTTTTAATAATCTTTAGTACACTTTAGTAACTTTTTAATGAACTTTATGTTATATAGATTGCAGAGATAATATGATTTCTCCTGAATAAGTCCAAAAGTCAAAAATGGGAAACCAGGAANTTTTGGTGTGTGGTGACAGAAGGCTCCACATATAACTGATTTAAATAACACAAGGGCTTGTCTCACATAAAAAAAAAGTCCAATTATATATCCCTGGCTGGCTTAGTTTTTCATAGGGTCTAAGACCCCTTTGATCTAGTTGCCCTGCTCGCATGGCCTCAGTTCTCAGAGCCATCTCATAATTTAGTATATTTTATTTTGCTCCAGGTCCAGCTATAAAAATATGCATTCTTTTTTGCTGGAAAAGAAAAATTATAAGATAGGGTAAGGCTTGCGCATGCTGTTAAAAAACACTTCCAAGAAGTTGTACACAATTTCTACTTCCATCTAATTGGCCAATACTTAGTCACAAGCCATACTGTCCTGCAAGAAGGACCTGGGAATGTAGACTTTATTCTTGTTGGTTACATGCCCCAAAATATTTTGAATATTTTATTGCTGAGGAACAAGAAACAGCTAGCTATCTTTGCCCAGGTAATAATTTCACTGGAGTTTGACATCTTGTGGAAATCTAGCACAAGATTTCCTGAAGGAGTCTGCACATGCATGTCCGAAAGTCAGAGAGATCTGGGATGAGCATAACTTATGTGTGGTGGTTGAAGGGACAAGAGTTAAAGAGATTCCACAGAAAAAGTGGGAGACGAGTGTTGACAAAACTGAAAATTATCTACTGACTAATTTCTTTGAAATTCTCTATCAATTTCTGGGTCTTTCTTTTCTGTTGGTTCTCTTAGCTTAGTATTTTTTTTTCTTAAATCCTGTCTTGATTGTTGAGAGTGGTTGTTCTAGAACTTTCAGTGCTTGACTCTCTAATCTTCTTCAATTACATTCATTCTGGTAGTGTAAATACTCAAGTGAATTTAACTACCACCAATATGCTGACAACTCTCTGATTTCTAGCCCCAATACTATGATCCTGTCTTTAGAGGATGTGTAACATCTGCCTAGGATGTTTCTATTCAGAAGCCTCATCTGCATCTGAGACCAAATATGCTTTTTTTAAAAATCTGCTTAATTTTCCTCCTAGCTAATAACATCATTCCCCTAAACAACTTGTAAACCCATGATCAATTCTTCATTGTCTTTGTGCCTCAAATAATTATATTTTTTAAATATTACTTTTTTTCTAAGCAAGTTAAAAATTCCTGTGAAAATAATTATAACTCTTATTTCTTTTTAGCTTTTAATGCATTTAAATAGCATATTATTAAAAATAAACACTGATGACTATAAAATAAAATTACACAAGCATGGATGCTAAGTGGTACAAAATGAGTAATATTTGGTAAATTTCCATTTGAAATCGTCGGGCTTTAGTAGTAGAAATAACAAAATACATCTCTCGATAGCTAGTTTTGTTCATCAGGAAATTGATGATACAGTATGAATATCCCTAGTAGTATTCTTCATCTTATAGGAATTATATAGAAAAGAGATGGTTGGTATTGATGGCCATAGCCAAGTCTATCACACTAATACTGCATCTGAGATTCATATTTATTTTGCATAAATATTTTAAAAAATCACTTTCCATTATGCCTTCTCTAAACATATGCTGAGCATGTCCAAGTCACAGCATAAGGGCATAGAAACAAACCCTAAATGTAAAAATTTCAGCTGGTCCTTCATGAGCTTTCAGTCTGAATATAAAAACAAAGCACCCAAACATTGCATATAATCTTAGTTTGTGATGAGAGAAGTTCACATAACAAGTAAGGCAACAATTTAATGAAAAGAATAATCTCTTTGAGTTAAGAAAAAGACTGCTCTGAGAACGTAAGGTGGGACCTAAACTCTAAAGATTTTGTGTGACAGGAATTGAGNTCATTCATTCATTCATTCATTCAAGATCTATTGAGCACTCTAAAGACATATAAATTAATAAGAAACAATTTCTAAGCTCAAATAGTTCACAATCAAGTAGAGGAAATATACACTCTACTTGATTATGAAAACAATTAACTTACTTTGGAGTTTCCTAAAATTCAAATTATGTCATCCTGTGTGTTTCTTGAAAATGCCTTTATTTCATCTTCATTCTTGATGATTCATAGGGTTTCATACTGTATATTGGCATATATTTTTCTTTTTCACAAGATGGTATTCTATTTTCTTTTGTCCTTTGTTGTTGCTTGTATCTACCTTGAATCAAACTTCAATCCCATCTTACAATCCATCTTTTTCCTAATGTTACTTTTAAGAGTGCTCTTTTATATTTGAAGTTCTTCCCTTATGTGACTATATATAGATTGGTTCTTATTTAAACTTTTTTGGAATAGACTGTGCTACTCATATCTAAAGTCAGGTATACATCTTCAAGTATTTAAATATTACCTCCCTGTTTCCTTTTTCTCTGCCTGCAAGTTCTAATAAACAAGCAGTAGAACTTGTTTTATTCTTTGTTTGTTGTATTTTTAATCTGTTTTCTACATTTTCCACATCTATATCTCCCTGTATTTCATTCTGGTTGATATGGCCATTGCAGACACAAGTTCCTTTTTCTATGTAAATCACTGTGTTTTTAGCTATAATGACCACCTTATTTCTAAAATGTAATTTACCCTTCTGCTTAGTTCTTTTTCAAAGCTACTTGTTCTTCTTTCACATTCTCCAATTCTTTTAAATGATTCATATATCTTATTTTATCTTTTGAATTATCTAAAACATATCTATGTTGTGGTGTCTTTCAAATGGTTTCATCATTTCCAATTCTGTGGAGGCAAATGTTAATGCTTCTATTTTCCTTAACCACCTTTTCTTCTGTGTTTTTGTTTATTTCTTTGTTTTGTGTCATCTTCTTTCCTAGATATTTTAGCTCTTCTTCAATAAGACTTTGTTTTCTCTGGGAGTGCTGTTGTCCCTGGATTGTGAAATGTTTTGGACGGATAATTTTGTTTACTTCTTCAAGAACCCCAGGGATGTAAATGGTTTTATTTCACGATAATTTCTTGGCTGTGTTTCCTGCACCATACTGTAGTATGAATTTGAAATCTACAACTCTGCATAACACAGGACCAGACTTCAATTTCGCATCAGTGATTTATTTTCCCCATACATGATGATGATAGATGTCAAATGTCCTTGTTCACCCAGCCTACAGGCAGAGCTTTAGAAGGCACTTTTCATGGGTGACACAGAGCCTCAGAGTGTGGTTATAATACCTGGCAACCATTTGCCAAATTTAGAACATGCACTGTTTTGGNTGATGAGGGCCCATTCCTTGGTTTGCAGATCGGCCATCTTCTCATTGTATCTTCACATGACATAGAGCAAAGAGAGAGTCGCAAGCTGTCTCACAGCTCTAGGTATAAGGGCACTGATCCCATTCATGAGGGCTCCACCTTCATGAACTAATTACCTCCTGAATCTCCTAATATCATTATATTGGCAGTGGCGGGGTGGGGGAGGGGGGCTATTACTGTAACATTTAAATTTTGCAGAGGACACATTTAGTCCATAACAAATTGTAATAAAAATAATGCAAAGTTATTATTAGAATCATGTGATATTTAAAAGTTTAAGCTCTATAATTTATACCTTGGTTTAAATCCTAGATTTATAATTTACTACCTTGGCCTTGGGCAAGGTATTTCACTCGTGATTTAGTTTCTCCTCTGCAAAAGAGAGGAGTATTAAATGAGTTAATATGAGTTTATCTATTATTACTTACTTATTACTTCCACTGCTTTCTTGAAGGAAAATCAGGGAGAAAAAAATGGAAGTCATTGGTCTTAGTTCTTATATTAGATATCTTTTTAAAGATTCTATCAAACATTTTATTAAAGATTGTCAAAAACTTGAATCCACAGTGGTGAACTAGGCACGTGATGAACTGGAACTGGATATTTTGAAAGTAAAATATTTAGGTTCCTCTGAATTCACACTATATATATATATATATATATATATATATATATTTGGTTGTTATGTATATAAGTTGTGTTATGTATCATTCTGAGTACTTGAATTTCTATATTCTGATGTCATCACTTTTAATGCTTGATCTTTAACATCAGGAATTGTCAATGTGTTACATTTGAGATTCCTGTGACTGCTGAATAGAGGAGGCAGAGGTATGCCAGTACCAGAGTAGAAATAAGACATGTAAATACAGAATGTATGGCCTGTATAGGGAAATCAGTATGAAAGAAAAAGGGTGCATGTAAATGTCACTAAACAAAGTAAAGCCTGCCTCAAAGATTCACGATGGTATTCCAGAATGAGGTAGGAAAGTAGTAACTAAGGAGCTACATCACTTTACAGCAGTGTGAAAATTTAAAAAGGATGAAATATCAACAAAAACAATACTACTTAGATTTTTCATATCTCACTTTGAGTTAGTCACTATGCTAAGTCTTTGCTTTACATGCAATATCTAAATTTATCTTTCCAGTAAGCCTATGAAGTAGCCATTTTATAGATTATGAAACCCTAGTTCAGAGAAGGTAAATGCTAAAAGTGAGATCAAAATCCAAGTGAACCTTAACACCAAATTATCTCACACAGTATAGGACCACAAGTTGATAAAAAGGAATGNGCCCGGGAAGAGCACAATGATGGTGCCAACTTGGGCCAGTGAAGCAATTTCCTCCACAACTAGACTGAAGAACAAAAGGACAGCAACTTTTCTGCTCCCCTCCCCCCAATTCCTCAGCACTGTTCCCATCCCCCCAATTCCCCAATTTAAAAAAAATACATTTTGTATTTGCTCTCACTCATTTTGTGATTATGTGCATTTCTTTAAGAATATATTACACCACATTTTTCTATTGTCAGTAAAAAGTTTCATTTTTTTTTCAGTACCTATGAGATCCCAGGCATTACTTTCTATAGGGAAATTTATCTTAATATTCATATTAAGTGTCAAAGCCATGATTAACCAGATCTATCTCCAAAGTGTGTGCTCTTTTCAATACGCTAACTTTGTTAACATTATAAACCCTGGTAGAAACATCATTGATTTAATGATGTCAATAGATAAGTTTGATCTCAAGCCTGTTGAACAGTAATGTTTTGTATTTTAGTACCCAATTTCTATATCTTGATCTTTATTCTTTAAAGGAAGAAATGTCATAGCTCCCCAAAATGTCGTATCATCCTGTGGTGATTAAAGAAAGGCTTTTGAAACACAAGTGTCCTGTAAATTAACTAAGCATCCCCCATGCATATTCTGTTTCTTCAGCTACTTAAAGGCATTATGTATTGGTTGTATTACTTGTCCTTCTAAGGGCTCATTTGTAACTATTGCCTGCTAATATGTAAGAAGCATTTAAAATGATATATTAAGTAAATCCATTGTAAATGTCCTACTGTTTCAAATAGCATTTGCCAATGTAAAGCCACTTTGTAGTTGTTATTGAAAGTTTGTAATTATCCAGTGTGTAATTATTTTATATGACAAAGAATGACATATTTCATAGTTACAATACCAAAATTTGCTTTTCATGGAAACAGTTCTGGAAATTATATGTCAATTGTATTGATATTACATCAAAGGTAAATTTTATTTCTCTGGGAAGTAGTATTTAGAAAAATTACATAATTCAGCATGGTAATTGTCATCTTTAAAAAAA
>NW_017732224.1:788207-790541 GCF_001890085.2 Hipposideros armiger | reverse complement strand
TTTTAGACTTTGCCTGAATTCTTTGGGTCATGACACCATTCCATCCTCAAAGATACCAATGGTCAGCTGAGCCTCACATCTCATCACTAACTCTTCTTTCTCCCTGTTCCATATTTAAAGACAGTGTGAATACATTTGATCCTGAAAATCCAGAATAATATTCCTATTTTAAGGGCACCTGAGTAGCAAACTTGATTCTATCTGCTACCTTAATTCTTCTTTCTATGCAATGTAACACATTTGCAGATTCCAGGGATTAAGATGTGGACATCTTTGGCAGGCCAATAATCTGATGACCACAGTGAGAAAGACACAAGACATCCTGTCCAGGGGTGGTCAGAGCACAGGAAACAGGAAACTGAAATTGGTTGGAATTCGGCAATGTAAAAATCATGTTACTGGGCCAGTATAGGATACTCCAAGAGTATCTCACTATTCCTCTGAGGTAAATGACAAATAAAATTATTATAGCTTTATTTGAGGACCTAAAGAAAGATGCGCAAACCAGAAGCCAACAAACACGTTTTGTTGAATCCTGTCTATCTTATCCTTCAGGTCTTTGACTTCTCTGTATAACTGGTAGATCTGTGCCTTTATTCCTGTAAATTTCTCAATTAACTAAAGCTGAGTATTGGTTGCCTCCTTTGATGGGGCATGTACTTCCTCTGAGTTCCTACTACACCCACTGTTCCTAAAACAGTGGTTTTGTGTCAATTGCTATTTGTGATCACTCTTTTCATATTTGTTTTTTTATACAGTAAAAATCCATGTCTCTTCAAGAGTTGAGACATTAAGGGTGGACCAAGAAGGTCTTGTGTCTTAAGAAAAATGTTAAAGTGTGTTTCTCTAATAATAGAAGTGAAGAAAGCGTCTTTTACAGCCAGCCTGCTTCATTCATTTACCTGTTTATCCCCCACAGAGTTTTGAGTTTATGACCCTGTATCTCTGTGAGGTAGGCAAAAAGGTGTGCCCCCTGAAGAGTTATGATAAATATAGTGACACATTAGACCTGGCTTGGTTCCAGCTTTTCCATCTTTACAGCAGCTTTATGAGAATGACCATGTAGTGATTTTAGGTGGAAATTTTATGTAGCAAAATTGAATACAATNGGCTACCATTCATACAAATATGATTTGGCAACATTATAATCAGCACAATTATGATCACTTTTGAATATCTAAATATAACCTTTGTGTGTGGATAACCAAGTTAAAAAAATGCAACGTTATTCAGGGTAGATGCCTTGTCTGGATATATTTTGAGACTGAATTATCTGAGGTTGTTAGGATCATTGTTTACAAGGATAATTTACTGCCATAAAATAAAAGTCATTTATACCTGATATGAATTTTCTGTTTGTTTACTTTTTAAAATGTTATTAAGACTTTTTCCCCCCTCGATGTGTGTGTGTGTTTGTTTTTTTGTTTTTTTAACAGGCATCAATGCACACTGGAAGTGTCTTTCAGCAGAAGAATAACTTTCCCTTGGCTTAAGATAGAATGCAAGTCTATTTTCAGAGAGTAGCAATTATTTGTAGGACTCATAATTAATAATAGAATGCATGGGGAAAATAGTTTTTTGAATCCAAACTTCCCCCTACAGCAGAAACAATATTCTTCAAGTGTTCCTTTCACCATGGTGTTCTCTGCACTATGTATGGTTTCTCAGTATTTCTCTGGTGACAGCACTATCGAACTAAGCCCGTCACTTTACCTACGAACCCCTCCATAATATGACCCATTGCCTGGTTTTCAGCATTGGTCCTGATACATTTTCAATACTGTTCTTTTGCTCTAGTGAAATTTGCTTCTTCGCTAGCCATTCTACATATTATGGTCATATCCACCAAGATAATTTAAGAATGCCTCTGGCATAGCTCAGAGGAAAATGTGTCTTAATTTTTTATTCATAAATGAAGGATTTAAAATCAAACCAAATACGTTTTCTTTCTGTCTAGATTATGATGTTTAATCCTAAAGCCATATGTAAAGAAGATTAAGATAATCAGTAAAAGAGAATCAACCTGTTTTGATATGTTTCTAGTAGAATTCCTGACAGAATGTCTTCAAAAAGCTGACTAACTCTCACATACATAATGCCTCATGGAGAATTGCAAGGTAGCCCCTTAGCTGTCACTTGTCCACTTAGGGTGGCTTGTAAGACACAGTTAAATAAAGTGTGCACTTATGCTTTTTATTAACTACACTGATAGGCACAAATTACATTTTTATATACTTTAAAAATCATTTTTAACTAATACATAATAAAATTCCTTATTAAAAATACATTTTGTGGGCCGGCCGAGTGGTGCGATGGTTAAGAACTGACTTGGGA
>NW_017732224.1:782453-783392 GCF_001890085.2 Hipposideros armiger | reverse complement strand
CTGACATATAGTAACTGTATTTTAATATCCCTGGGGGTAAATATATAATAATATGAACCATTTCTATATCAAACCAGTTCTGTAAGATATTGTGAAATTTGCTTTGCTATTCCCAGAACAGTGGAGGACTATACAAGTTGATAGTTGTAAAGAGTGAGTGACATTATCATAGGTAACCGGCCCTACTCAGGTGACCTAGGTATCATAATACTCCAGTTTAGGATCCAAATATAAACTCTAACTCTTACTCTTTAAAAATGAATATATAAATATGTTCACATTCAGGTGTCTATGTGGAGGCCTGAAAGAGATACAACAGAATTGCCTTACATCTGCATTAATTTGTGAGTGGCTTGAGAAATATTGAAGAAATATTGTATTCGACATCAAGACTATTACAACTTTTTTCTCCCTATTTGGTCTCATTATAAAACTCTCCTTAAATTTCAAACTCTATCCAATCTTTAATAAAATGGTGCTCATTTAGAAGCAATGATATCTATCTTATAATTAAACTTAAGTTCCACATAAAGTATGACATGATTTAAGTCAAGTGTACTGACAGTTAATTGTAATATAATTTTTTAAGTAAAAAGTGCTCTTTTTCTTCTTTTCTCTACATTTCCACAAATTTAGACAAGATTAAAGCCTCCAGAAAAAAAGCACTCAGAAAGCTAATTGGAAGAACTATAAAGTAAACCAAATCCAACACTCTTATTAAGTTAAAAGTAGTCAAATCTTTCCATCCAGAGAAAAGATTAAAGGCTAAATAGAAGGATCTTGAAGGACTCTTGACACCAGGATGCCCTCAAGAACACACTGGATTCATGTATGGAGGTGTGAATATAAGACTGCAACAAAAAAAGATTTCTTGCACTATGAGAAAACCATCTACATCACTTCACACTCATACTTTTTATCTAACCCTAAATATATAAC
>NW_017732224.1:708572-777283 GCF_001890085.2 Hipposideros armiger | reverse complement strand
GTTCTTCAGTCTAGTTGTGGAGGATGTCGCTTCACTGGCCCATGTTGGTATTGTGATCATTGCGCTCTTTCCGGCTGAGGCAGATCAGTCGCCAGATGCTGGATGGCCACTCATGGTAGCTTATGGCAGTCTCCTGTATCCCCACTGCAGTCTGTGCTGTCACCAGCGACTCATAGCAGCCCAGCTCCAGGTTGAGCTGTTGTTCACCATCTTAGCTTTAGAGGGCGCAGCGTCACTGGCCCTCATGTGGGATCCGAACCAGGTTCCTGCTGCTCAGATCTCCTGCTTTCAAGCCAACTTTTAACCAATGAGCCACTCGGCCTGCCTGAGAATTGCTTTTACACAAATTGCATTGATAATTACTCTATTTCTTATGAAATTCTGAAAAAGTAGTTTTATGGCAAAAAATGAATCATTTTCTTTCAGATTTCTATATATCCACCTTTTATGAACTCTAAAATTGCCTCAGTTTAATATAGTCTTGTGTTTCACCTGTCCTTGGGTTTCATTTTCCTTTCACTTTTGAATTATGGTTTATGACATTTTTAGCACCCCCAAAATTTGATTAGAATTATCACACTATCATAAATTAAGAGATATGGTACCCGCAGATATTACAATTACAATTATGCCTAAACTATATTTTGTGAGATTGAATTAATTATTGATAAAATAAACTAACATCAATGACATACACCTATATTATTGGCTGTTTTTAGTTTCAAAATTATAATTTAAAGAATTGGTATCCTAAGGATATTTTATTAAGCTCATTTTACTTGAAGAAATAGGATTCTGTTTCCAGGTAGTAATATTTCTCTGTGGAAACTTAAATACTCTCCACCCTGAGTGGGTATATAACTAGTCCCAGAAAGAGAATCCACTCCCTTGTTATGAAGTGTCTGATGGCAGAGGATTGCACTCTCAAATTCCAAGCTTCATCTCAGAGATGGCTGGCTTTTACTTTTTAATGAAAAAGTCCTTAGAAGGCTTGTTTGTAGTGGCGGTGAAAACCGGATTGGACTAAAAGTACTTTATTTCTGCAGAGCTGAGATCAGCACATGCATTACTCTACCTAGCTATCCAGAAAAATGATATGTCATACTTAGTTTTGCAACTTAATAATATCCCCCTCCCCTTTGCCGCACTCCCACTCTCTCCTCTTCAGCCCCCCTGGCACCTAAGCGGGTTTCAAGCTCCTTTTATCAGACTCTGCATTGACTGCGCTTTGGTGAGACCCCTCCGAGTCTAATGAGACTGAGAGACGGAGCTGCGACACCCGGTCGAAATAAATGGAAATATTTTCAGATCTCGAGTTCCAGTCAGAGTAAATGCTGCAAATGAACAAAACAGTCTTCAAATTGACAATCGTCAGGGTGGAAACAAACACATTTGAAGGGGTGAGATTTCATTTCTACGACTGCTTGGATTTGCTTCATTTTCTCTGACATTTTCACACAGTCTGCAGTGACATCTGCTTGTTGCAGTGGTAACAGTGGTTCCTGAGCTGATCGGTTCAATTGCATAAGCACTGCGTGGCTTTCATTCGCTTTCAAGTAATCCAGCTGGCGTCAGGTGGAAATGACGCGAGATTGCTGTTGTTACAATTATCATTATCACTATTTTATGCTAAAAGTCATATCTTTCAAAGGCTATGCACAGAACACACAAGCTGAATGCCATCTGGACTAAAATAATGAATGCAGCAGCCTTTCATTTTCTTTAAATTTTAACCTTGCTTAAGCATTCACATTCCTGACTTAAACCTTTTTGAATTATTAGTTTTCACGTTTTTAAAAAATATTCATTATGGAGAAATTTGACAAGACCAAAGCACAGAGGAAGAAAAATCATTGCTCATCTCACCACCCAGGGATAGGCACAACAGTGTCTATTTTATTTCTAGCCTTTTAAACCTTTTAACCAAACATGATTTTTTTCAGCTTGGATGTTTTATTATTATTATTATTATTATTATTATTATTATTATTATTATAAGAAACATATTTGAAACTTCTGTATTATGCAGATAATTTAGCATATTTGGTAAAGGAATTTGGAACATATTAAATAGGATACTAATTATAATAATACCAGAAGCTTTTCTTAATAAGGCATTTACCTAGAATGCAGCCCCAGCACTGATAACAATTCCCTATTGCTTTGTGGTTTTGTGAGCTATTTTGCTCTCTATATGATAAAAGGTCCATCTCTTTTTTCCTTCTTTATGATAAGGCTACATAAGATTATACTGAATAATCCTTATATCGCTACATTAATAACAAGTAGAAACAGCCTTCAAACAATCTCACTCCTTTGACAGCTATTTCTATTTCTTTTCTTTGCTTCTCTCCCATAAAAAGGAAGCAATCTCTGTAAGTGAAAAGGAGGATTCCACAAGCAATATGGAATCAAATGAACAAGATGTCTCATCTCTATTTGGTAGTAGGCTTTTTGTACGCTTACAGGAAAATTAAACAACAAATAAAGCAAAAAAAAAAAAAATCCAGAAATGCCTGGGGGCTGCTGAAGCAAAGGAAGGGTCCCTGTGTGAACTCAGGTCTTGCTTGGCAGGTTACCTTCTCCTGGCTTACTGTAAAATCTAAATGGAACCTTCCAGTACCACTGAACAGCTATCCACTGAGCTAGGCCGATAGCAAAGACGGGCAGCTTGGGGACCCCTCTTCCAAAGGCTGCAGGCCTCCATATATTCTTCAGTAATCATCATCATCCCAACAAATCAGGCCCCTGCTTCCTGACGGTTTAGCCTTGGCAGCTCTCTGTTCCTGCAGCATTTCCTGAGATTCACATTTTCCCTCCCTCACTTCCTCCAGGTCTCTGTTCAAAGGTCACCTTCTCAAGTTTTCCCAGAATCCCTACCTCAGTTTTGCTGCCCCCACCTTGCTATGTCATGTCCTATCAACCATCCTTGTTATATTTATTTGTCTCCGAATCACTTAAAATCTATCTACCCTAAACTATATTTATTATTTTTTTTTCTCCCAGAAAAATCTCCCAAGGCAAAGGTTTTTGTTTATTTTGTTTAGTGGAATATGCTCAGAATTTAGAAAAAATATCTAACACACAGTAGCCACTCAACAATTAGTAGTAGAATCAATTAATATGTAAATTGGATTTTATGTCTCACTCCTCTGAATGCATACCTATAGTTAATTTGGTAACACCGCCACAAAAGTGCTATAGCTAAACTTTTCCTTTTCCTTTTATTTTTTTTAGTGAAATTAAGATTAGCTAAGAAATTATTATAGTAATGAATGCCATTTGTCATAGGTTCTTCTTATACCATAAATCCTATAAAAAGTCCTAAAACAATCTCCATTTTTGTTATTGCCTTTTAAGGACTAAGGCACATATTTGGGTAATTATTCAATAATTCAAAATTACTACTACTTAAAAGTAATTGTAATGTGAAATTTCAAGTATTCATTCTAAATATTCATTTTGTATGCACCCAATGCTCACTATTAACTTATCAGAGAAAAGAACTACTTTTTTCTTCCTAAAACTTAAATATTAGCTGCCAATCCAGTCATTTAATCTCATTATTATCAGATAAATTATAGAAATGAAAATAACTTACCAACAATGATTATGGAATAAAAGATAACCTAAATCAAGTGTTTTGGTATGCTCTTCACTGTGTGCCTCTTTCTTTCTCTCTCTCTCTCTCTTTCTCTCTCTCCTTAATCCGCATCACAAAACACTACATTAGGTGATGCTATTATTAACCCCATTTCACAGCTGAGGAAACTGGAGTTGAGAGAGATTAAGTGACTTTCCCTAAATTACCAAATGCACAAGAAGCAGACTGATGATTTTAATCTAAATGTCTGATTCCTTAAATTCACACTGACTCACCAGGAACTATAGTAAGTGATTAATATTCATTAATTCATTTAATAAGCCCATCATTCCTAGGATGTAGGTATATTACAGATGAAATTGAGAATTTGGGGACATTTATTAATTTGTACCAAATTACATACATGAATCTGCTTTAGATCTGTGTTCTTTCGACTGCACCGCACTAACTCTAAGGGAAAGAGAAGGCCTCTAACACAGTCACAACTTAGTGTGTCCTTAATTGCATTTTGCAAAGCTCTCTAACCCTGCTCCACTGGTGTTTCCCTACCATTTCGTGATGTGACCCTAGTTCTATCAAAATGTCAACATGGAACATCATCCCTACCTTTCACAATTGCTGTGAAACATCATAGATGGAAAGGTGATA
The DNA here is from genome assembly GCF_001890085.2 of Hipposideros armiger. Lineage (NCBI taxonomy): Eukaryota > Metazoa > Chordata > Mammalia > Chiroptera > Hipposideridae > Hipposideros > Hipposideros armiger. The sequence continues at coordinate 773,031 of NW_017732224.1, read as the reverse complement.
TCCCAGGAACAAGTACCTTGTTTCCCTTCCACAAGAATTGTGTCTAGAAGTTGCTATTTTATCCCTAACCCCCAGAGAGAAAAGAAATACTTTTTTCTGACCCGGATGCAATCATACTGTTTTTTACAGGTAGATTTGTATTGACTTTTTCAAGTGAAAATTACACACTTTGGAGAACATTGTTTATAGAATCATGTATTATGAATGCTTAACTGATCTCAGGTAGATGTTCAAAACTTTGGTGAATTAGAAATACTACATGAGTTAATGCAGCTCTGAGCAGTAGTAAATAATTTATGCTTTGTTTTAATAGTTCTCATTTTAGCATGAATATTCATAATGTATGTGATGAAAAAAAGAACCAGACTTATTCAGACTTTTGAGAGCAGTAGATAAGATGATTGCTAGAAAGAGGAAGTACAGCATTAATTCCTCAATTATTTAAAAGAAATACAAAAGTTTAAATTTGGGTGAAATTATCAATACTATAAATCAGAATATCTGTCATTGTCATTGACTGGTGTACCTTAATTGTTATCAACCTTAACTTTCTAACTTAAGGGAAACACTAAATGTTATTTTTAAAGCATTTTATCTAGCTCCTTAAAATAATTTCCTGAAATAAAGTGTTATAAAAATATCATTTTAGGTATTTGCAATTTCCATAAATAACAAATAAAGAGTAAGAAAATTGTGTATTTATATATTGTTGTACACACACACACACACACACACACACACACACACAGATACATTCTAAAAACCCTTACTTATAAAGAGTTAAGGTTCACTGGTCACTATCACAAGTGTGAATTTATTGAACAAAATAAAAATTTGCATGTGATTTGATCAGCATTCAATAACAGAAAAAACATTTTGATTCATAATTTGATTCAACAGAAATTCAGGGGCTATTTACTAACTGCAAAGTATTTTGTGAAACACTACAGAGAGCATATACATGAATAACAAATACCGCCTATCCCAAACCAGCTTGTATCAATGACTAGTCATTTCCTCAGTTGAGAAGATCATTCACTAAAACTTGAAAGAGACATAGATAGATAGATTTACTGCAGCCTCGTTCCAAATAACCAGTTCAATATGGACCACACATTCTATAGTTCTTTTCTTGTAGATTCAAGAAGCTTGCTCCTTTTTTGTCCTTGGGCTTGAAAAGCCCTTCAACTTTTTGCCTCTGTGTTGTTTCAGCCTCTTCAGAATCGCAGGAAAAGCTATCTCAGACAAAAGATTTAAGTGACATGGTGACATATGGGTCTCATAACTCCTTTTATGAAACTCAAATGCTATCTTTTATTTTCATTCAAATACTCTTGCTAACTTTACTCTGTTTTGATTGATCCTTATAAAATTTATTTCAAAGCTCACGTTGTCACTCTTGTATCTTTTGTTGGTCTTAAGCTAAATGTTTTTTACAGACAACACTTTGATCCCAATGTAGGTTTCTTATCACCCATTATTATGGGCGTTGCATGATTATAAAAATATGCATGAGATTCTAAATAAATGCTAACTAAAATTATAATGAATAGTTACATTTAAACAATGCAGGTCTTAAATAAAATAGGACAAAACATGACTGTGGTGAATTTTAGACTCTTAAAGATATAATGAGAAGGGTATAATTTCCTTTTGTCTAACAGTAGACTTGCCAGGCAGAATTAAGAATTCTGAATTCTCTAAAAGTTACAGAAATCACTGTATCTGACAGTGTTTATAGAATGGCCTTTTTGTACTGAGCACCTAAATATAGTACTCGTGTTAAAAAGCATTCATCCAAAACTAATCTGAAAATCTATTCAACGGCACACAAAACGTCTGTGCTCATATTTCATGTTTTACTTTGAAACTCAGTTGGGGAAAACGTATTTAAGCAACATTAGAACCAGGAAAGACTTAGGAGAAAGCCGGATAAGGATAGATAGGGTCTTTATTATTTTTAAGTGTGACCTCCCCTCTACATTGTATCTGTGTTCTCAAACATTCACCTGTGTATCAGTTACATAATGTTTGCTTTTCTATAGTGAATATGTGCAAAATACAAACAACATACTAGTCCAACATTTTTTCAACCTAAGTATTTTAGAAACTCTGCTATCTTGACATCTTATTAGCCTACACCATCTGGTCCCCTGGGATGTCTGTTCTGGGTTTAGCTCATTTCAACATGAGTAAATCCTCCTAGATTATGTATTGTCAGCTAACTCATCTGGAAACGTAAATGGCAGACAAGTAGATATTCTTTCAGAGAATGGGGGCAAGCTTTGAACATGTTGGATAGAAGATAAGAGAATGAGTAAAGGACTAGGAACAAATCTATTAATTATTAAAAATTCAATAATTCAGGTGGCAGAGTAAACAGTTTGAATTATATAAGCCATTTGCTATGTCTACAGAAGTACTCATTGACAATTTGTTGTAAATAAAAAAAAAAATCTCACTTAGCTACAAGGTTTGAAAAGATATATTTCACCAGTGAAAACAATTGAGAAATAAAGGGCACCATTGGGAATTCTAGACACTCCTTAAAATTTCCTTGCAATTTCTTAGTATCTAGACATGTCGTGTATAATGATTTGAAAGTCCTCTGGGTGTCAGTCTACCCAAATTCCAGTTTCCCAATTGTGTTTTCTCCACTGAGTAATTTGGATGTTTTTTGTTTTTTTTCTCAAAAAATAAATCATTTTTTATAAATGCCTCAAAGCTTGGCCAAGAATGATGAGAAAGCTCATATTTTTCGAGAAGTTTGTTTCATTTTTCTTTTCACCTGGGTCACTGGCCTGAGGTGTGTAAAAATGATTTTTTTCTTTTGTTTTGATATAGTTGAAAAACATTTGACAGAAAGCAAGGATCAGGAAACAAAAATTATATGTATCTAAATGTGCATATATTGATATATCAAAACTATATATATGCACATAGTTTGATTCATATTTAATTCATGTAGTCCAGGGAGATTAGAATTTTGCCTGCACATTTTTAATGTAGTTGCCCCTAATTAGACTATTTACATTAGAACCACTGAATTCAGGTGATTTATTTTCTGGATGACTTTAACCTGGATTGTGAAAGAAAATATCTAGCAGTTTTCTGTACAATTGCCTTTTCTAACAATTAAAATTTCCAAAGCAATTTTTAGTTATAAAACAATATAATGACATTATTTATGTTTTCATTTTGTCTAGCTCTTATATATTTTGCTTCCCAGGCCTTTTCTTTGAAACAGTGAATTTAAGAGTATTTTTTTATTTTATAATTACCAAGAAATAACTACTCTTTGGGAAAAAATCCCAAGTAGGTCTTATCTGTTGTAGAGAAAAACCTCCTAAATTAAATGTCCTCCATTGCTTTATCTTTTAGGCTTAACATGAAACAATGTCAATGACATTGTACTAGGATGCAAACTCCATACTGGCCAGAAATTCTGTTTCTAAGTTTCTGAATCCCAACCAAGAACAGACATGTGCACATAGACAACTTATGATAAATACTTGTTATATGCTTGAATCAACCTTTAGAACATGAAGTTGTATTGTTTAGAGGAAAAAAATTAAACAAGAATCAATTTGTTGCTCAAATTTTCCATTTTTTTCATTTTTTTCATTGGCATATTTTGGATTGAGTGTTTTCAGTTTCTGCTTGCTAGTGAAAGAAAGCAGACATTTGCTATAATCTCACAACTTCTTTCATAATCATCAGTAGTTTTACCTCTTGCACTAGACTCTTTTTTACATCCATGAAATCTATCTACATCAAAATAGCTTAACTACTCTTTCTGCCTTTAGACTCTTGTTTCTGTATGCCAAAATATTTTTCTAAACTAAAAGTTTTAATGACAGAAATGTCCTCATTAGAAACATTTTCTCATTCTCCAATGACCACAGTATTACATCCAAACTGCAGATCATTTTTGGACTTAATATGATCTCTTTCCAGATTGACCTCCTATCTTTCTGAACCTATGGTCCAATGACAGATAACAAATTACAGTTTCTGAATGTGCCATGCACGTCCCAGTCTTTCTGTACTTGACCACATGAAGTTCTACTAGGTGTGCCTTCAAACCTCAGTTCTGAAGCCACCTCATCTGTGATGTCTTCTCTGACCATCACTCCTCTGACACTCCCAAATACTTTTAGATACTCTCTGCTGGCGCACTTCACAATGCCCCGTATTGCTCCTTTACACATCTCTCTGTGGGTCAGGCTGTGGTGGGTCCTCCGGGTAACCTTCCTGTCTATTACCAGGTCTCATGGCTTATAGACACAACATATTTGTGGAATGAATGAAAATATAAATATACAATATATGTTCATAAACATAAAATATACATGAACAAATTGTATGTTTGCATATTACTTATAATGCATCCAATCTATTTACATAAAATATAAACACATTTATGAAACCATCATGAATGATTTATAGTGGTGACAGTTTGTTCATTTGGTAAATAAAGTCATAAAGAGAAGACTTAGAAAAGTCACCCACTCCTTGGTTGATGAGGCAAATTGTGTTATTCCCGACTGCTTCCTTTCAAAAATATGCATGCTGAGGGCTGTTTTAAGTTACCAAAGTAATATTTCCAGCACATTCTCTGGGATGATTTTTAAGACCAAAGGTATTACTGTTTTGGTAGCAATAGGGAGGAAATCTATGATTTTAATTTTCCACTTTAAGCAATAGGCAAGGAAAATGTGCATGGGTCTATAGCATGTAAGGTGGGGAAACAAGGTAAACAAGTAGGGAAGCAGAGGTGTTTGTTGTGAGATATTTGTTTTAAGAAGTTTGTAGGGTTTTTTTTTTCTTTTAAATGCCTACAAATACATACAGGGGTGTACATACACATACACACACACACACACACACACACACACACGAGTTAAATAGCTTTATCTGAATGTGAGTTTCAGTAAAAGGGATTGGGGGTTAGATTAAATATTCAGCTCTATTTTCCTTTTGTTTAGAGATACTAAATGCACCATTAGTTACTATTACCCTTTGCCCCTTCTCAACACAGACTGAGCAAAATTATCTGATGCCACAGTGGTTCCTGAGTTGCTAGCCTCTGCAGATTAACAGGGAGCAGATGCAGGGCATGGTCTGAAACAAAGTGAGGCAAAATAATTACCTTATAACAGCGATGATTCAGTCCTCCTGCATATACACTGAGAGGGGCTAACCCTGGGCATTCATCTATCACAGTAGCCATTCCCTGGAAAGTTCATTCTGTAGCCATCTTAATATTCTTTCCTCAGGGCAGGAGCAGTCTGTGTGGCTAAGGAGGAGAAGGAAGCTTTAGGGAGGACAAAGTCTGATCAATTCATCTTGCAAGAAATTGTTCACCATTTCTCCAAAATTGCCACCTCATAGACTCTGTTCACTTTAAATGAACTGCCTGACATTTTACTAGAAGACAGATTTCCTAAAGACGTATTATTCAGTATGGATAGAAATTTACTTTTCTGTCACTCCACAATAATATTCATTTATGGAAAGTGGATGAAGTTTCTTACTTTCAATGAGTAAATTCTCAGTGGTAAACCTTGTCCTGTATGTTTAAAGTCCTTGACAGCATTTTGGGAATATTAATTTCATATGATTATTCTTTAGAGATTAGTATAAAAATTCATATTATTTATTTAAACTAATTAAAGAGAGCTCAGCTTACATGTAAGCATGCATGGATGGCATGTTAATATATATTCATGTTGATACCTACATGTGATGTTATCCTCTTAACTGTTTTATATATAGAGAGAGATAGATAGATAGATAGATAGCTACATATGTAGATATCTAGATAGATATAGATATAGATATAGATATAGATATAGATATAGATATATGTCCATATACCCAATTGTTACCTAAATAATCAGCAGATAAGGGCCCTGAGCATGGAAACAAGCAGCCTGAGAAAAGAGGTATGCAGGGGTACAGGTTGTTAAATGTTTGTTAGCATACCACCAATAAGTGTTCTATTGAGGAGAGTTACCAAGTTGAGAATCATTCCATATTATGCTTTATTATATTTTGTCATTTTTTCTTACATATCATTTTAATGGTGCCATTTCAAACTACCTACCCCCACAGAATTCTTAAATGTCATTGAAAACCACTGTTTTCAAGGGTACAAGCCAACAGCAACTAACAGGAATTTTTTAAGTACCAAACACAGTCGACGCCTTGGAGACACAAATATTTGTACTTGTTCATAAGCACTTGACAGTTTAGTGAGCAACTCCAATTTACTTCAGGATTCTAATAAATTCACCAGGTACATGTTTGGTGAAGAGTGAGATTTCTAAATTCATAGAGCTGAGTAAAAATCGATCCAGTCAAATCCCAACAATGATGTACAAATCTGATATCTCCCTTTCGAGAAGGATTATGGGCTGGCAGCTGGGATTTTGACTGAAGACTGAAACATGCTTTGACAGCTATAAGGCAGTATTTTCTATTTGTTAATTAATAGCACAAAGTGTTTTGCTTTATAATTACACATACAATATAGAAATAGTGTCTTAAGATGTTTTAAAATTTCCTTTCATAGAAAGCTTTCCAGGTAAATCTGGAACACATCAACCTCAAATTCAATACAATAGCACCACTTCAGCTAAGAATAATTAAAGTACTAATACTAGATGCATTCCTTAAGCAAGATAAATCATTGAAGACATCACACAAATGTTCAACTAATTCTGTTCTAAATCTCTTCATGTTTTCTAAAAGCATGTCTTTAGCATTGCATTTAAAATTTAAAAGCTATATTATTTTTAAACAAATTAGGATTCAAAATCAAAATGCAAACAATTTCCTATAATATGTAAATACCTCTGTTCTTATAATTTTTGGTCTAATATTTTATTCTATAAATATATTTTTTTATTCTATAAATATATTTTAATTTTCTCTTTAAATACAGAGAGAATATATCTGTCCTTTGACATGCTGAACAGAATTGTGTTGGACAAAAGATTAAAGGATTAAAATAATCAGTTTAAAACAATATTCCTCTGCATTAACAGACCCCTGAGAGCATTGATCTTGGACACATAAGCTATTTATATATTTTTTTTAATTGTTAGAGTGGCACTTCAGTATAATTGAGGCAAATTGAATTAATTAATGGAAAACACCAAATACATTTGAAAGCCTGATCCTGTTGTTATTTTGAACCTGAAACAAAGGGAGGAGCATCCTTCAAGTTTCGTTAAGCACAATAATAATTTAAAGTATGGGTGGAGTCAGTATTTCCATTACAGACAGAACATATGCATATGTATTTCCCTATTTTTATTTTTAAGAGAAAAAAATATAAAAGTGAATGTTCAAAATATTCCTATTAGTTATGTGTCCAACATAGAAAACAGCAGGTGGGAGTCTGGAGGAAAAGAAAACATTTAATTCATTCAAGCTACCCTTGTGAGGTTAAAAAGAAAATTGATTGTGGTTTATTAGTCCTTTCCAATAAACACTCAAGAGTTCAGCTGACTGAAAGCAATTGATACCAGTGAAATCAATGGTGCAGTAGAATACCCTAATGGGTATTGTTGGAACTTTTAATTCTCATTAAGCAGTTTATTTTTTCAAGGGTTATTTGATGGAATTCTTGTTGATGAGCATCTCGAAAGCTTTGATGATTAAAGAATTGGCTTATTGAATAGCATCTCCCTATTTTAGATCAATTTACGGTTATCTGCATTGCAATTAATGCAAACATATAAGCATAGGAAAAAAATTTAAAAATCACATAAACTACAGTGTTTATATTCCTCCCTTTCCTGTCCAATTGATGGAATACATCCAACCTCCAATGACCATGTTTCATTAAAAGTGATTGTAATTAAGAATTTCAGTAGGTTAGGCTGGCTGAGTGGCAAGTTAGTTAGGAGTTGACTTGGGACACAAGCTCTGAGCAGCAGGGCCCCGGTTCAGATCCCACATGAGGTCCAGTGGGCTGCACCCTCTACAGCTAAGATGGTGAATAATAGCTCGACCTGGAGCTGGGCTGCCATGAGTTGCTTGCAATGGCGTAGGCTGTAGTGGGGCTGGCCAGCAGCGAGCATGAGCATTCGCGAGCCACCACGAGCAGCCATCCAATGGCTGGCAAGTGACTTCCTCACCCGGGAAGAGCGCAATGATAATCCCAACACGGGCCAGTGAAGCGATGTCTTCCACAATTAGACTGAAGAACAAAAGGACAGCAACCTGTCTGTTCCCCTCCCCTAATTCTCCAATAAAATCTTAAAAAAAAAAGAATTTCAGTAGGTTAACTTGTGATTGAATCACTCAGTGAGCTGAGTATGGGGTACACAAGATTCAATCCAAACTGTATTTAGTTATACCTTTCTTCTTTGTATTTTCATTACCAGGTCTTTAAAATGAATTAGAAAAACAGTTTTCTTTCACAATTCACACATCCATATCCAAACCCTATCTTTCTGTTTTAAAATAACTGCAATTTTAGCAAAGGATTCTGTGCCGGGGGAAAGCACTTCTGTATCATATCAGGAAAGATGATAAATTGCAGGAGCAGCAAACTACTTGCGCTAACCACAGCATGCAAGAGAAAGAGCCAGTCGGAAATCATTGATTCAGACTAATCCCACTTCTTCCTCCTCTCTCTCTCTCTCTCTCTCTCTCTCTCTCTCTCTCTCTCGTGTTTGCTTGTTTGATTTTCTTTCCTCCTTCCCCTAGACTAGTCAACAAATTCTCATCTCACCTTAGTCTATTTCCAGGAATTCTCATGCCCTATGCCAATAAGCATTTATTGTACATGTGACCTGATCCCTCTCTCTTTGGACTAAAAATGCTTAATTTCTTTAAACACTACATTGCAACTACATTAATCTATTTACTTTCCCCCATATGTCTGACAAACATAAATACATACAAATATACACATACACATATAGGCATGTATTTCTTTGCTTAAGACAAACTTTTAACCTAAGTACATATTTCTGAACTTAAATTTGTAAAGCAAATTAATACACAAAGTTCTAATTTTCTGTGCTCATAACTATAGTGCTGATAACTTTAGGGAAATCCAAAAATATGTACAATTTATTCTCTCAATATACATTTATATAAAAGTAAATATGTATACACATACCTATGTGTGTGTATATATATTTTTTTCAAATAAACATTAGAAATATAATCATTTTAACAATTTTTAAGGATTCAAATGATTGTAGCAATTTAATCTCATATGTTTGTTCATTCTTACTATGTATCCGTTAATTCAAAGATAATCTGAGAATATGTGTCTACTTACAGGTATCCTTTGGAGAAGACTAATTAAGCTTATAGTTTCATTAATGCTGCCCTTTCTGAAATTTATTTTCTACCCAGAAAAAGAAGTCCACTGTGCCTAATCTAATGTGATGCCAAGGCTCCCCTTTTATAGGGAAATTGGAAGTAACATGGCATAAAGGAAACAAACTCAGGAAAGGAATTAGAAGATAGGAGCTCTCATGTGAACTGCACTGGTTATTGCCTGTTCAACAATGGGCCACTCACTCACCCCAGGAAGCACCTGAATACTGGGAATTGCTGATTTCTTACAAGGATCAAATAAAATCATAAATGAAAGTGTTTTAAAACTCTTTAATTTATGTTAAATGTTATTTTGTTTTTATTAATATTACAAATAATTTATAGGGAGAAGTAAAAATATTGACATTTATGAGATAACACTAAAGGCTTGATATTAAAATATAATAACATGAATTCTACTATATCTGAGCATGAGATGTCGTCCCTTGTTTGGCCTCATTTTCTTTTCAGCAAACTTAAGTTGTAGTGCAGGTTCCATATGTTGTGACTACAATACACCTAAGTTTAAATTAAGAAGACCATATAATGATGATAATACTTATAAGAAGCATTTGGGTACATCCAATAATTAAATAAATATTTCTAATCTGTTAAAAAACAAGCTCAATATTTAACAAGAGAGGTATTTATTAATTGTCATAGCTGGGATTTACTGAGTAGTGACCACATGCAAAGCACTGTGGTAACCACTTATGTAAATTCTTTCATTTAATTTTAATGGCCCATAGAGATATATAGTATCATTGCATATTACCTCATTTAATATTTGCATTAACTCTATGAACTTGGAAGTATTATTAACCCAATTTAATAATTGTGAGACTATGACTTAAAGAGGCTAAGTAACTTTCCCTAAGTTATAAAGCAAAATTCATTTTGTGTGTAAGTATCTGTGATCCAAAAGCTCCTAATAATTTCTAGAACTAAGGCCGTGAACATTTGTCATAAAAAAATAAGTAACCAGATTTAAGTTAGGGTAAACTTGGGACAAAATGTAGGTGGATTTCAGATATTTCACCTTATTTTCTGTGACCTCTATGTTGCAGGTGTCAACTGACTTTATCATTCAAGAACTCATTTGGGAGAAGGGAAGTAGGATAAAAAGATATTCTTTTTTTTTCTTTTTTTTTTAAGATTTTATTGGGGAATCAGAGAAGGGGAACAGACAAGTTACTGTCCTTTTGTTCTTCAGTCTAGTTGTGGAGGACATTGCTTCACTGGTCCATGTTGGTATTATCATTGTGCTCTTCCCGGGCGAGGCAGTTGCTCACTGGCAATTGAACGGCCACTCACGGTGGCTCAAGGCAGCTCACAAAAGTGCACGTCTGCTGCCAGCCAGCCCCACTGCAGCCTACGCCATCGCTGGCGACTGACAATAGCCCAGCTCCAGGTTGAGCTGTTGTTCACCATCTTAGCTGTAGAGGGCGCAGCATCACTGACCCTCATGTGGGATCCAAACCGGGGTCCTGCTGTTCAGAGCTGGCGTCCCAAAGATATACTTGGCAGGCCCAAAGGTATTATTTTTTAAACTTCTAGTACACTAATATTCAAAAATAATAATGAGACAAAGTAGTAACATTAAATACGTTAAAACATATGTTTTAACATGCGTTAGTATAATCAAGACAATGTGGTATTGGACAAAGAATGGACAGATAGATCAATGGAACAGAGAAGCCTAGAAATAGACCCATATAAATTTAGTCAACTGACCCTTTGACTAAAGAGCAAAAGCAATAGATAAAATGGAACAAAGGTATTCTCTTTAACAAATAGTGCTGAACAACTGGACATCCACATGCAAAAAAAATGAATCTAAACACTGGCCTTACACCTTTCACAAAAATTAACTCAAAATAGATTATAGACCTAAATGTAAAATGCAAAACTATAAAACTCCTAGAAGATAATGTGGGAGAAAGCCTAGAAGACTGGTTATGGCTATGGCTTTTTTAGATAAAACACCAAAGGGACAATCCATGATAGCTGAACTTCATTAAAATTTAAACATCTGCTCTGCAAAAGACACTGTCAAGAGAGTGAGAAAACAAGCCACAGACTGGGAGAAAGTATTTGCAAAAGATACATCTGATAAAGCACTGTTATCTAAAATAGACAAACAACTCTTATAACTCAACAATGAGAAAACAAACAACCTGATTAAAAAATGGACCAAAGACTTTAAGAGACACCTCAGCAAAGGTTATGGCAAATAAACAGATGTAAAAGTTCTCCACATCTTATGTCAGCAGGGAAACACCAATTAAAACAAGGAGATACCACTACATACCTATTAGAATGGATCAAATCTAGAATACTGACAACATCAAAGGCTGGCAAAGATGTGGAAGAATAGGAATTCTCGTTCTCTGCTGGTGGGAATGCCAAATAATAGAGCACCTGTGTAAAACAGTTTGTTTTCTTCAAAAAAACAAAACCAGAGAATTGGGAGAGATATCTTGGCTGTGGAGGTCCCCACTGAGGAACAAGGGGTTCCAACCCCACACCTGGACCCCCATCCTGGAGCACCAGTGACAGGAATAGGTGTCCCACAACAACTGGCTGTGAAAATCATCAGGGACTTAGTCTAGGTGAGAAGGAGGGTTGCTATTGACCTAGGTATCCTCTTAAAGGGCCTGAGCATAGACTCACTCACTCACAAACACTCACCCTAATCTCTAGAGAAGGGACAGCAGCTCGAAAAGCACCAGGGACTCATAGAAAGAAACTGAATTGTCTGGCTTCAGAGTGAGGGCAGGAGAGGCAGTTCTTTCCAGGACTAAAGTGTCGGCAGGCACCATTGTTCATTTGTTGAGCCTTCCCTCAACTCAGCCTTAAAGTGAAGGTGGTCACCAAATCTGAGTCTCCATCAATCTGGCTAACACTGCTCTTGCCCCACCCTGGAGATTCTCTGAGACTCAGCCCAACCCAATTTAACCACCTGGCCTGAACCTTTCTTAGAGGCTGATTCACACAGCAAAGGGCCTGGACTCAGAATTTTCCTACAACCTCTCAAAGGTTCACAAACTGCAAACAAGCAGCCGCTGGCCTCAGTGTGCCCTGTACCTCTTGCTAAGTGGCCCTGAGGCCAGCAATAGTGGCAATTCACCTCAATTCACAACATAAGCACTCCCGGTGCCTACAAGTCCAGAATAGGTATCTACCAACTGCAGATCATTGTGTAGCTCCTACCAGGTGGGCCTGGGCTGGACATAGGCAGTGGTTGACATTGACTGGCTCTGGAGTTCCTCTCAAGAAACCTTAGAACCGGGCCAGCTGAGTGTCTCAGTTGGTTAAGAGCTCACTCAGGAGTATGACCTCTGAGCAACAGCGGTTCGAGTCTGGCCTGAGCTGAGCTGCTGCTGAGCTGCCAACAGGTGGCAGGATGGCTCAGCTAAAAAAAAACAAAAACAAAACCTCAGAACCAACATACCTGGTGGCCAGCTTCAGACCACACAAAGCACTAACCAACCACCAAAAAACACACACTCCATGAAGAGTGGACTTGGCAGGCACCAAAGCCCCACTAAATCAAATACCAGTGATCAGCCCCTGCACAACAACTTGCCTGTTTTAGTCATAGCCAGTCCTCACAGCCAGTCCATCTGAGGATCAATCCCACCCACAGACATGCTAACAGCAATCAAGTCTCAATTGCAACAGGGAAGGACACACAGCCCACAGAAGGAATACCCCTGGAGAACCTGGCACATGTGAACAGAGAGATTGTGCCACTGGTCCCTACAGGACACATAGTAGATAAAGCCACTCTGTCAAGACTAGAAGACAGAGCAGATCTACCTAATACATAGAGACAAACACAGGGAGGCAGCCAAAATGAAGACACAAAAAAATCATGTCTCAAATGAAATAACAAGACAAAACTCCAGAAAAAGAACGAAACTAAATAGAGACAAGTGATCTACCAGATGCACAGTTCGAAATGCTGGTTACAAGGATGTTCAATGATCTCAGGGAAAACTTGAACAAAGAAATAGAAAACATAATAAAGAAGGTGGACAACATAAAAAAGAACCAGTCAGAAATGAAGGATACAATAACTGAAAATGAAGACTACATTACATAAAATCAGCAACTGATTAGAAGAAGCAGAGGGTCAAATCAGTTATTTGGAAGATAAGGTAGTGGAAAACACACAATCAGGACAGCAAAAAGAAAAAGAATTTTTTAAAAAATGTAAGATAATTTAAGGGACCTCTGAGACAACATCAATGGTAACAACATTAGCATCATAGGGGTATCAGAAGACTAAGACAGAGTACAAGGAATTGAAAAACTATTTGAAGAAATAATAACTAAAAATCGCCATAACCTGGGAAAGGAAACACACATACAAGTCCAGGAAGTGTGGAGAGTCCCAAACAAGATGAACCCAAAGAGAACCACACCAAGGCACATCATAATTAAAATGCCAAAAGTTAAAGACAAAGAGAGAATCTTAAACGCAGCAATAGAAAAGCAGTTAGTTACCTACAAGGGAGTCCCCATAAGACTGACAGTAAATTAAGTGTTGCGCATGCGTGCACGTGCCCCCCCCCCACACACACACGAAGTAACAAATAATGACAAAAGCATAAATGTGGAGGGATGAGTAAAAATAGCACTGATTTTAGAATGTGTTCAAATCTAAGCGATCATCAACTTAAAATAGACTGCTATCAACATAGTTTAGTATATATTAAGTACATGGTAACCAAAAAACCAATAACCTATAAGAGATATACAAGAAATAAAGATAAAAGGGTTGGGAGTAGTTGGGAAATCTCTGTATCTTTCCTTCAAATTTGCTATACGTTTTAAACTGATCTAAAAAACTTAACTCAATTTAAACGTATTTTAGTGAAAGTAATTATATAGTACAAGTATGACATGAAAAAGAAAATCTAAAATTTGACTAGTTGACCCTTTTTCAAGATAGTTTTATACAGATTCATTTTATTATACTCAATTTCTCAGCAATATTTATATCCATGCAGGAAAGGCTTAAAATAATATGAAAGCCAAGTTCTAACCTTTTTATTACATCTCAGATTAGATTCCAGTTCTCTGCATTTTATCCAGTTTTAATCTTCTGGGGCTCTATTCTGGATGCACATGTAAAACAAGACAGAATTTGTTGCCAAAACTTTTCTTTTTTGTCTAATCAGTAACCAGCTTATCCATGGAGCCCATATGGACTTAATACACTGTCTACATCTTAGTTTTTGGTTTATGCCTGGCATCCATAGAATTCTAAAAATTGATCTGTAAATGCTACACTGAAACAAAATGATGTATGAGTAAAATAATGTAATCCAGATAACAAATAATCCTAAAGTCTCCTCTAGGCCAATTCTGAAAATCTGGAAAACAGAAAATTTGGTTGAAACCACACCCACAACTATTTGTTCTGTAGCTCTCAGCTTTCTATGCTACCTTATCAATGGGGAGAGTGGTTGGCTGGTCAATGATTATAGGGCAACACTTATTTCAAGAGGAGAGAAGAGTCCAGAAGAGAAATATGTGAAATGCTGTAACGGATTGATGTCTCTTTGACCTCATATTCTCCTTTCCCTCTGGCTTCCTCTGCTGTAGCCATAACAGCCTTCTTTCTGCCCCTTGAACACAACAGGCCCACTGTTGCCTAAGAGCCTTTGTACTTGCTTTCTTCCTAAAACATATTTACCCCAGAAATACATAAGACTCTTACTTCTCTTTTAGTTGTTTGTTACGTATCATCTTGACCATTCCGTTTCAAATATATCCCACATTATTCCTGCACTTCCTATTCTTTTTCTCCTCCCTAATGTCTCCAGCTATCACCACATTATGTAGCATACATTCTCCTGATGCATTTGTTGATAGCTGACTTCCTCCACTAGAGGGCGAGCTCCATTAGGGCAGGGTTTTTTCTTGGTTGTATCCCCTGAGTTATCCTCACCACCATGAACAATAGCTGGGACTTCTTATGCTTTTATAAATATGTAGTGAGTGATTGGATGATTAACTTTCTAAAAATATAGAAAAAAATTTGAATGGGTAATCAAATAAAAAATTTTTATTTTTTTTGTAAGTTTGATACCATATTTAATGAACTGGCTCTCTTTGCTATAGAAGTGAAACATGACATTCTGAGTTACACCTTCCTTCTTGCTCTCCATAACTTGTACCTAAAATACAGATTTAAAAAAATAGAAAATTCAAATACAACTAAAATCCTAGAAATGTTTATAACAAATTATCAAACCATCCAGCATTTTAAAAATGACTTCTCAATTTCTGTTATCAACAGTATCTCAAATGTTACCAAAAGTCCATATATATATATATATTATATATATATATATATATATAATATATATTATATATGAAATTTTTAAAGTTCATAAAAAATCTTCTCTTAAAGAGCACTAAAATAATGTTATGTTTTGCATAACAATATATAAACATTTTATATATTCAAGTTGATAAATATCCTCTTTAAGAGCACAAAAGTTGGAGTCAGTATGCTTGTATCCTTATAACTCTGCCACAAATTAAATATCCTCTGACAAGTCACTTAACCTCTCTGGATTTCAATTGTCTCATGTAAAAAATAGAGGAGAAGCAGAAGATTAATTTATGATATCTTCCAGTCTAAGACGCTTTGGGCTATCTGGATGATTTGTGAATGACTGTATCTTATAAGTCCTTATTTCTGAGCAAGAAAATAGAATCTAGTATAAAGCATTATGGTTTAATATATTTTAAACAAGTATATACTCATATGTAGAATAGAGTATCTATGCTGCTCTTGTTATTTGTATTAGTTTAATTTATATTTATCACCCTGAACAGAAACTTTCTGTACTTTATTTACATTTTGAAAAGACTTTCCAGAGTAGAAATTATCTAATTGCAATGATCATTGTAGAGTAGGAATTTGGAACTGGATATGGACCATTGTATTCAATATGAAACTGTTCTTTCAGTTTGATATAATGCATTTGCCTTCCTAAACAATGTTCACAAAGTAATCAAGAGGATAAGAAGTCTTAACATACTCAAGAGTAAAAAAAAAAAAAAATAGCTAGCAAAGGCAACAACTAAAACCCAGAAACACTGCTAACTAGTTATGGAAAGATTAAATTATTGTTATGGCTTATGTTGTGTCTGACTCACTGATCAGGATGTCAAAGGAACACATGAGTCAATATGACAGACTGTATTTTCTAGTACTTTCTGGGTCCCAAAGAATCATTTCCAATTCTTTATCTGAATTTTGCTGCTAATTAATAGCTCTCAAACTGTTATATGACAAACTTCTTCATTCATTTGCACAGATAAGTCAATAAATAACTGACTTAAGGTGACAGATTCTGAATCTTTATCAACTATTTAACTCAGCTTGAAGTTTTGTAAAGAATCTTAATGAAAGAGAGCAAATAAACTCAACCTGCAAACTTAAAATATATAAAAATTACTTTCTTATTAAACCCACACAAACACACAAAATTCCAATTAGCACCAGCAGAAGCTTCATACCCTATTCCTACAAGCAAAATAACAAAAAAAGTTAGTATCCTGTCAATAATGCTTAGCAGTGCTATAGCCATGGCCCATTTATGTCACAAAACAAACCCACTCCTCACAGATACATCAGTGGTTTGAAGAGTGGATGTTGAGCCTTCGAGGGCATCAGAACCATGTGGAGAGCTTATTCAAACACAGGTCACTGGGCAGGTCCCTAGAGTTTCTGATTCAGTAGGTCTGGAAGAGGGCCTGATGCTTGCGTTTCTAGAAAGTTCTTAGGTGATGTTAATGCTGCAGGTCCAAGGAACACACCTTGGTTATAAATAATACGCTGTGCAACTATGGCTTTGCAAAGACTTAAAGGTATTTAAGTTATCTGATTCAAATTTTAATCATCCTTGATGATGAATACATTATTAAATTTGAGCAACTGCCATGTGCTAGACATTGAGCTAGATGTTGGTTATATACTGGTTAATAATCCCCCTGAGGGGGTTCATGGTCTTCATTGGGAAAGATGTGTGCTAAAATACTTACAATGTAATGTTTTCAGAGGAGGATGCACAGAGAATTTAGACTCTGAAGATCTAAGAACTATATAACAGCAGGGCAACTTGGTCATGATTGAAATTTTAAATTTATCACTCTGGCCTGACAAGAGCAGGGAAGCGAGTTAGAAAATGATTGCAAAAATCGAAGTCAGTGACAGTGATGGCACTTAAAACACTTGGAGTTTTCCATATAGCTGGTAGCATAAAACGTAAATGCCTTACAATTTGAAAAATAATTCTCAATAACTTGGTACTTAGTTACTTATACAACCTTGTCTCTTCTCTTTTGCCATCCGCATCCCATCTTAAGAAAAACACAGTATAAAAAATTTAGTCCTGCTGAATTTCTTTCAGTCCTTCAAACTCAACAAGAATTTCTCTCGTCACCTTTAAGCTTTTATACATCTTTTTTTTTTAACCGAACAACTCTTCACCTTCCACCTCACCTTAGTTAATCACTAATATTTTTCTCTCAAGCAGCCCTATTATTTCCTCTATCCTTCTTGTTTCCCTACCCATCTCCCAGTGTGTGCAAGGTACTCTTTCTCATTTGTATTTTTTTCTCGTATATTTCACCAAAGAAGTGGCCTTTCGAGGATGGAGGCTGGGATACTTATCAGTGTATTTATCAGAAAGCCCAGCTCACAATCAATACACAATAAACATGGGCAGTTTTAGTGAAGCAATAAGAACCCATGAAGGAGTAGACAGAGATACATGAGAAAAACCAGCAGATTGCAAGGGCATGGTAGCTAACAGTTGGATGGAATAATTAGCAGGTTCAGAAAAATATGACTTAAAAAACATGTAGTGGCTTTAGCTAGGAATGTGGTTGGGGACCTTACAAACAGTGGTGTCCGCAAGGTAATATAGAAAGAGCCAATACTAGGAGTTAGAAATTCCTACACATTTCCATGCAACATTAAATTTAATCTTTATAATAACTGGATGAGATAAAACTATTAGTCCTTTTTTACAGATGAAGTAACTAAAGCAGAGAAATAGCAAGTAACTTGCCAAAGTTTACAAAGCTAGAAAATGGCAGAGTTGAACCTGGAACATCTGGCTCTGAGAAGCAAATTTCAATGTAACTTGTACAATCTTGCCTCCCACTACATAGCTGAATAAATAAAACAAAGCATAAACTATTAATCCCGAGTCTGCTGTGTAGCATGCCTGTGGTATCTACTGGTTCCCATCTTCTGTTTCCTTCTCCTTTTCACATGTATTGATTTAAACTTATTAAATATTACTTACATTTTTGAAACATAGCCCATTTTACTGAATTCAATTTTGATTACAGCCCTTTTGGCTGTTTTTGTTGAAATGTCTATTGTTTTCACCTGTCCACATGACATCATCTACAAATTTAATAAGGACGCTTTCTTCATCCAAACCACTACTCATTGTATTAAACAATAAGGATGAGCTCAAAGATAAAAACTAACTCTTGTTTGATGTCTGCATATATGCTTGTTTGTGGACAAGGAGGTCATTTCAGCTTGGATGTGCTCAACATGTGTAGTAAACTTTAAATTATTAAGTTATTTGACCTCATATTTGAAATGAAATAAAGTGTGGTGTACATCACACAACTTTAGTATTATTAGCAAGGTTCTAGAGTCTCATGATAAAATAGGTTTTCTTAAATAGATGCCCATATTTTAGAAATAGAATGTCCATTGTGGGTGTTAGAATCAGAAGCATATTCTTCCCTTCTTTCCTCTTTTTTTTATATTGCAAGTAAAATAAGCAAATAGAAAAACATCTAAACTTACAAAGCTTTTCAGGATCCGTCTGTTGAAATGATTTTAGACAATCCTACCCGCACACGAGCTGGAGGGCAGGTAGGGGTTCCGGGAGAAGTTGGGGGAAAATGTGAGACAAGCCCAAAGGCCTTTTTGTACTGTGATCTTTCAGCTGGAAGTCCAGGGATAATAGAAAATATAGACTGTGTTTAAAAATAATCTTGATAGGAGATTTTTTTTTAAATGGGGAGGTAGGGATAGCTGAGAATAAGATGAAAAATCACTCGAAAAACTACTGACTTTTGGTGGAGATTGGGACAAATATAATCAGTGACCAGAACACAACAGATACCAATAATATTAAGACCCTGAAAGCAGAGGATGCAGCCCATGGAGCTCTGGAAGATGAAAGGTTCACTCTAATCCCCTTCATGAAAGCAGACTTGCTACAGAGAAGAGAATGTAGTCCTAGGAGCATGAAACTCGTAAAGAAAGGGTGTTATTTCCCTTTATTTTCTTCTACACCATCCTCCCCCACTGTGCCCTGAAGATAGATAAGATCTCTGAGAGTCCAGTGAGAAGATGGATAATATCTGGCATGATAAAGGAGAAGGATAGAGGGAATTAACATCTCTGCTTTACATTTAAAATAAACTTTTAGCAAAGATAGGTTTAATCATGCCCACCCTTTCAGGAGTTGTTGAATAATAGATAAGGCTAGTAACAGAGAATTGCTAAAAATAGTACACTCCAGTATCTGTTTTTGACAATCTTTTGCAAACTTAATTTCCTACCGCTCTCAATATGAGCTATATTCACTAGTTAAGGCTCCACCACTTACTGTCCCTCAAATAAAATTTGGCACAACTTTATTTGCACAATATCCTGTTTCTTATATTTTTAAGAATACTCTTTTCAAATCAGTCTTCACTTTTCTGATTATTTTTGTAATCACAAAGACTTAGTATTTTCTTTCTCAAAAACTCATGCCACTCACTGCCAAAACCAGTCATTGGGAAAGTAGAACACAGGATTGGTGTCATTAATCACCTTTCAATGTACATATCCCACAATCTAGTGGAAAATCCTTAACCCCCAACTTCACTAGTTGGTTAGTAACTTTACAATTTAAGGATTAATTAACTATTGCTTCACTTTTAATTTGACTAAGAAATGTTTTCTTTGCTAAATTTCTTTCTTTTCCTGACCTAAAGTGAGATTCTGCTATAAACTGATTGTTTGTTTCCCCTGAAATGTATAGGTTGAAACCTAATTCCCAATGTGATGGCATTTGGAGGTGGGTGTCTTTGGGAGGTGAGTAGGTTATAAGGGTGGAGCCCTCATGAATGAGATTAGTGCCTTTATAAAAAAGAGAGGTCCCTGGCCCTTCCATCATGTGAGAACACAGTCTATGAATTAGGGAGTGGGCTCTCACCAGACAGTAAATCTGCCATCATCTTGATCTTGGACTTCCCAGCCTCCAGAACTGTGAAAAATACACTTCTGTTTTTTATAAGCCACCAACTCTCTTCTATTCTGTTATAACAGCCCAAATGGACTATGAGAGATTCTAAAGAATGATTCCTTAACTTTCCTTTTTTCTTTCTTTCTTTCTTTCTTTCTTTCTTTCTTTCTTTCTTTCTTTCTTTCTTTCTTTTCTTTTCTTTTCTTTTCTTTATTTTTTTCTCATTTTCTTTACATATATATATATATATATATATATGTACATAATTTTACATTGTCTGATATAGAAAGCAGGCTTCAGTTCTTATTTTAGGGTTAAGATCTAATGAACTAAAGAACATTTCTTTTTGGTACTAGAATATCACCTTAAACTCAACTTATTTAAAACAATCTCTTATTTTTTGTAATGTCCTTGTTAGGTATTATTATTTCTGTTATGTTGGTCTCATAAACTAAATTGAAAGACATGCCACATTTTTTACTCCCTGAGAGAATCTGCCTATGTTTTCAGTTATTCTTCATTAAATGATTGGTCAGATTTACTAGCAAAGCCAGCTGATCATGGTTTTACTTGTGAAAGGTTTTTAGTTAGAAATTTAATGTCTTTTATAGATTTAAGACTACTTAGATTTTTAAATATCTTCTTGTATCGTTTTGGGTGAATTGAGATTTTCTAAGATTTTTTTCCATTAATTTGTGGCATTACATTGCTTGTTATGTCTCATTAGTGTATTTTTAGCATGTAGATTATATAGTTTTTCATTCCTGTTTTTCATTTCTTATATGGCACTTGTATAGTATGTCTTCTCTTTATTTGTGACCAGTTTTGATAGGATTTATACATTTATTAGCTTTTTCAAGAATAAAAGTTACTGTTTACCTTTATTTTTATTTTCTGTGTGTTGATTTACATGCAGTTTTATGAAATAGTGCAGAAAGGACCCTTTTATCTTTCACTCAGTTTTCCCTAGTAGTAACAGCTTGCATAACAATAGCACAATATTGAAACTTAGCAATTGATGCTGTTATATTCTACTGACTTTATTTGGATTTTGTCAAATTTACATGCACTCATTTATATGTGCATGTGCTTATATGTGTATATGCATGTATGTGAGTGTGTGTGTATGTCTGCATTTATTTCTATGTAAATTTATCACATGTGTAGATTGACTCTACCACTGGAGTCAAGATATAGAACTATTCCAGTACTGCAAGGACCCTTTTTGATAGTTGTATCCTTCCCTCCCCTCTACCCCGCAGCCATTAATTTCTGGCAACCACTAATCTTCTTAACATCTCTATAATTTTGTGAGTTCAAGAATGTTATATAAATGGAATCACACAGTCTGACCTTTTAAAATTGGCCTTTTCCACTCTGCATAATGCTGTTGAGATTATCAAGTCATTGCATGTATTGATAGTACTCTCACATATTACACAAAAATTAACTTAAAATTGATCACAGACAAATACAAAATGTCAAACTATATGACTTTGAGGAAAAAAGGTACACAGAAATTTTGAGGCATTCAGGCTAACTGAAGAGACCTTAGACTTGATAACAAAATTATGATCCATAAAAGGAAAACTAAAAGATAATTTGGTGATCATTAAAATTTTAAACTTTTGCTCAGCAAAAGACCTTGTTAAGAGAATGAAGAGACAAACTACAGACTGGGAGAAAATATTTACAAACTACACAACTGACAAAGATCTTTTATTTAGGAATTATAAAGAACTCTCAAAACCCAATAGTAAAGAAACGATCCAATTAGAAAATAGTAAATTACATGAACAAATACTTCAATGAATAGGATACACAGATGGCAAATAAACACATAAAAAGAAATTCAAAAGCAGGAATCATTAGGGAAATAAAAATTAAAGTAACAGTGAAATACCACTACATACTTAAGAACACGGTGAAAGTAAAGAATGGTGAAAACACCAAATGCTGGCAAGGATGGGGAGAGCACCGGGTCACTCACACACTGATGGTGGGAATATAAAATGGTAAGGCCACTCTTCAAAATCACATAATAGCTTGTTATTCAATATTTTTTAAACAATATAAGATATTAATATTAATCTTTAGGATCAATATTTAGTTAACACTCCTTTATATTTACTCTCTTATTTACTCTATTGCTCTTCATTTATCCCTGTAAATTCCATTTTTCTGTGAGATAATTTTCCTTCTGCCTAAAGAGCTCCATGCTCAGAGTATACAGATATCAAATTATAAAGTACATCTGAAATTTATATAATATTATTAACTGGTGTTACCTCAATAATAATAATAATAATAATAATAATAATAATAAATAAAAGAACAATTAGTATTTCCTTCAGTGCTTATCAACTGGTTAAAAATTCCTCAGACTTTTGTTTCTGAATGTATGTTTATTATTTTTTAATTTTTGAAAGCTGTTTTTTTAAGTTGGTTGTTACTTTGTTTTGGCGCTTTAAGAGATCTAACCAGCTTCTTAAAGCTGTTAATACTTCAGACAATTTTTCAAAATCCTTAGACATTATCTCTTCAAATATTGAATCTGCCTCTCTATCACTTTCTCTGTCTTTGTGTGTCTCTCTCTCTCTTTAACGGATCCATTTTGCTGGAGAACCGCAGGCAAGGAAGCTATTCCCTCGGAGGCTCACAGAGTAGCAGCAGCAGTGATGGTTTCCTCAAAGCCCAGTTTTTAGATTTTGCTCCGTGAAGCTTATACTTGGATCTAATGCTTCCGTCCTCCCAACAATTCTGTGAGCTACACCGTAACATTTTAATGAACTCCTAATTAATCAGCTAGTATTAAGTTTTGTGGCTTCAAATAAAAACCCTTGTTAATTAGCCTCAAAATTTTATGAGGCGTTTTTTTTGTTTTGTTTTTTTCCTCTTGAACCGTCTGTTTTCCATCCCCGCCTCTCACCACTCAGGAGCTCAGTTAAGATCCACCTGGAGTTCAGAGCTGGCTATGTGGCACTCCTTTGACGATCTGTCAGTCTATTGGTTTTCCTTTCTCCAATGCGCACCATAATCAGCTTTATGGCACAGCTTACCACACAGAACTTTTTGCCATTCCCAGACTCTTTCTATGCATTTGCAGCTGCTTCTCTCTCTTCCTGGTATGCCTCCTTTTCCTTTTCCTTTTCTGCCTGGAGAATTTTCTTCGATCATCCTTTTACTCTTTTAACCAGCTTGGGTTTCTCCTGTCCTCTGTCCTATCTTCCTCATATCCTCTTAGGTAGAGTTAGGCCTTGCCCAGTGATCTTTTAGCACTTCATTTACATCCTTTTTATGGCATTTTAACAGTACTTTGATCAAATTATTTAACCTCTCAATAACTGTCAATATCTTCTTATAGAAAACAATCATTACCAGACATATTTTCTACCACATGATTTTTTTCCAATATTAAAATTGTCATAATTTCAAGTAAGTTTATGATTTTTTTTTAACTCCCTAGTATATTTTTCTGGATTTTATTAAGTTGTTTGCTGCACTTTTCCTCAGGACACTCTGCTTTTTCTCCTGTTATTCTTGCGCTTGCTCTAAATTCTATGAGCTCACTATTTCCTCCCTTCTATCTACTCACTATGCAAATGTACTCAAGTTTTTAAAGTAGGAGCCTAATCATCAACAAACCTAAAATTTACATTATTGGTTTATATAGTCTAAAGCAGAGAATCTTAAAGGTATCACACCAAACATTAAAAGATTCTAGAAAAGGACAATATAATTTCCTGAATCCTTTCTCAATGAATTTTACTTATAATAATTATAAATATGTCTATTTGACTATAAAAACCAATACCACTAAGGAGTTTATTGGAGAAACAATGCACTTATAAAAATATAGGTAATGATGGTGATTTAATAACAAAAATTACACAATATATTTTATTTTCAAATGATTTGAAATAAGTTTTGTTCTCTTCATGACCCTTATTGCTTTTTACCTTCTCTGAATTTTTTTTTGTACATAAGCTAACCAATACCACATAATTTTGCATTTGTGTATGTATTGTTTTATTTGTTGTTGTTTCACATGTAATGATCTCAATAGATGAATGATTTGAGGACATAGAAAACAAGCTATTTTTCTTCAGTAACTCCAAATAACTTGAGCTAAAACCAAATATATAGTAGGAGTTCAGTAGATGCTTGCTGATTTCAAAAAATGATTGAAAGCTAATTAGGAAAATTCCCTTAAAATTTAATATCAGTATTCCACAAGCAAGGTATTAAAATTACACTTTTGTGTTACTCAATTATAACCTTAGGAACAGTATGAAAGTAAATATAGAAAATGAGTAAACAGTGTTTGAACAGAGAGACAAATGATTTATTAAGGAAAATAGAGATCAATAAATTGTTATCTCTAGTAAAAATGCTTGGGATTAGTAGCAAACATTAAAAAAGACCAAGAGGATTAAGATAGTAAGAACAATGCAAGGCAATTTACAACACAGAAAAGGAACATGAAATAGATGACCAAAAAAAAGAACATTTTGATGAGATGAATAGTGTTACAGAGGGCATAAAGAGCAGAGTTAAATGAAGCTCATACAAAGAGACACTAGGACAAATTGACGGTCAAGCACCAAATAATGTTTTCCCAATAGATATGCTATGATTTGAAAGGAGATGGAAAAACAATAACAATGCAAGATCACTGCACCCTCAAAGGCAAAGGAGCCAATTAGAAATGAAACAGTAGAAAAGTCATAAGCAATAGACATATTTTTCCATGTTATTAAAAATGATAGGAAGCAATGGAAAAATATTTTAATGTTCCCTTAAGATATTATTAATTTAAAAAAACAGCGTGTCTTTGTTATTCAAATAATCTCAAAAAAACAGAAAATATATTGTGAAATTCAGTGTTTCTGACTAAATGATTTAAATACTTAAAAAAAAGAAGTTTTAATGACCCCAACATTGAGGTTTTAAAGTAAAACAAAAGTGTCTATATTTTTGTATTTACATAAAATGGAGAACCTCAACTATTAGTGGCTCTTAAAAGTACTAAAAGCACTTTTTCAATAATGGCATATTATTTCAACATTATATTTATAGGTAAACTTTTTAATTAAGATACCTGTTTCCCACTTACAGGGTTTTCTAGACACTCTGTAATTTTTATTGTTTTTAAAGCAGATAATTTTACTGCTTATATAAAGTTTTAATAGATGTTTATAATTCTTACACAAATGTAACATAGGATGTGATAAAGAGCTAAGGTGGTTATAGCAGCCTAATCTGTAGTAGCTTCAGCTTTAAAAACGGCATTCTGTAATAGTCCACTAGATGTCACTCAGGATAAGGTTTCCCCCTTTTACACCCTGGACGCCCCTTCAACTTTTAAAGAAATGACAAGTAGACTTTTAATTAACTCTTGGTTCATTATTCTTATTTGGTATATAATATGTATGTTTGTAACCATTCAAATGTCATTATTTCCTACTGTGAAGCTTCGGATGGATGTTTCTTGCATCTAGAATAATAAAAAACCAACTCTAGGATTAATAATAATTTGATTACATATGAAGTACTTGAAACACTGTGGAAAAAATAATGTGGAAGTCTCTATTAAAGTGAACCTTCTATGAACTTGGAATTATCTGGAGTACAGTTTTTTAAATTTCCAGCTAGGTTTATGCAATTGATAAAAATCATGTTTAAAAAATTATTTTGTGGGCCGGCCGAGTGGCTCAGCTGGTTAAGAGCTCGCTTGGGACGCCAGTTCTGAGCAGCAGGGCTGCGGTTCAGATCCCACATTGAGGGCCAATGATGCTCACCCTCTGCAGCTAAGATGATGAACAACAGCTCACCTGGAGCTGGGCTGCTGTGAGTCGCAGGTGATGGCGTAGGCTGCAGAGGGGCTGCAGTGGGCTGTCGTGAGCTACGTGAGTGGCTGGTAGCCAGCGTGAGCAGCCGGCCAACAGTGTGAGCTGCCGGGAGCCACTGTGAGCGGCTGGCCAATGACCAGCTACCGATTGCCTTACCTGGGAAGAGCACAATGACCATACCAACATGAGCCAGTGAAGCGACATCCTCCACAACTAGACTGAAGGACAAAACAGCAATTTGTCTACTTGTCTGTTCCCCTTCCCTGATTCCCCAGCGCTGTTCCCCTACCCCCAATTCCCCAATAAAAAAAATCTTAAAAAAAATTATTTTGTATCGATGGACACATTTTATTGTTGCATCCTTCTATAGTTTATGTTTTAGCTGGTTTGTGTTTTTAAATAGAGATAATCCTGAGAGATATTTTATATTTTGAAGAGATTACAGAATTGGTGTAGATTTATGCTCTTTTCTTCTAAACTTTACTTATACGGTTGTT
Source organism: Hipposideros armiger (assembly GCF_001890085.2). NCBI lineage: Eukaryota > Metazoa > Chordata > Mammalia > Chiroptera > Hipposideridae > Hipposideros > Hipposideros armiger. The sequence continues at coordinate 746,037 of NW_017732224.1, read as the reverse complement.
CCATTCATGTTACACAAGGTCTTCACTTTCTGATCACAATAGAGAGGGTGATTGTTCTCAAGATGTGGCAAGGTCTTCACTTTCTGATCACAATAGAGAGGGTGATTGTTCTCAAGATGTGGGAGACATGCAAATTCCATATTGGTGTGCAGCAAGGACAATTTGAGTAATAGCCAACTTTTTTTTTATTTTAACTGTCCTCTTTACACTAGAATTACATATTACTTTTTTTTTCCATTGTAACTTACAAAAAGTATTTTTATCACTCAGTATGGAACTAGCCCTAGAGCACATCATGATTGATAAATTTCTCACTATTATTCAACAAATATCCCTTGCAAAAAAGAAATACTTCGTTTAGAGGCAACATTTTATTTCTGTTTTTCATAAAGTTATTATTTCCCTATTATGCCCTAATAATAAGAATTTTTTAAAAAAAATTTATTGAAGTACATTCTCCTAAAACATGACCTAATATCTGGGATTAAATTTGGCACTTAAGAAACATATTAATTCTTCAAGTCACTGGGGCAACCTGCCAAGTGAGCATTTCGTTGTGTGAAATGGTACTCCAGGGACTCAGCCCTCCACACTGCCTAGCCCAAGGAAAAGTCTGCTGCATTATTATTAATTGTAAATATACAGGGTCAAGTTTTACTAGGGAAATAAAAATTGAGCAAGTATTCTGTTTTTACTTATAAACTTTGGATACATAACTCCAGTGATAAAGCAGCTCAAGAGGAAAGAACAGACCATAGTCAACAGCCAATCTGGGAAAAACATTTTGACACACATGAGACAATAACTCTATTGAATAAATAAAATCTCCCAAGACCAATAGTAAAATTATAATATAGAACAGTGGACAAAAGATGAATAAATAACACTTACATTTAGGAATAATCATTTAAGGCATATTATGGTGCATTAACCTGTCAAAATTTAAAAACTTTTACTATACCCAGCACTTTTGAATACTAAAATAAATGTGCTCATGGTCCTCATAAGAAAATGTTTAAAGAGCTGCCACAACCGATAAAAAATTATTAGCACAATGACTTACTGGTTTAAAATAGAATTTTCCCTAATACAACATGGAGGCCAAAGGTCGATGATTATGTAAAACAGAGGTTTCATTATCGTGTTACTTTGTGATCTTCCTTCTGCTTGTCCTATAGAGCGTGAGTTTTTCTTATGTTGGTAAGTTATTCTTTCTGTGCTTTCTGAGATACTTAGTAGTGGAATTAGGGATCAATTTTAGAAAAAAACGTAAGGAGTGTGTCTTTCTGCTCTAGTATTCCTCCCTTTGCAGATGCCATTACCCTACATTTTGTTGTTTGGTTTCCCTTGGTTTCGCCTTTTATCCTACCCAAAAAGACATTCGCCTCCTTGGCTGCCTGATCCCTTCTGTCACTTAAAGGGATTAATCCAGTGGACTCAGGTACATAGAATGTCTGAGGAAAGAGTGTGCCATTATTCTTTATTGTGACCATTCATTTCACAATAGTGGAATTTTGGTTGCCACAAGGGAATATATTTGGAGGCAGACGGGTATTCAAAAGCTCTCCAATACTTCAACATAGGCTATCCTAAATCTATTTTTCTTCACAGGCTTTAAATTATTTATGGCAAGCACACTTTCAAAAATGACTTAAGGTGGCTTACGTGAAATGGTTTCAACAGTAAAACTCTTAAAATGTGGATGAAAATATAAGATTCATATAAGAAGAAAGAAAAATTGTTATCTTAAAAAAATTCTGAACCAGAAAACAATGGAGAATGCAATTTAGCTTTAGGACACCTCACAGCTGTGGTAAAATGAAGGCAGAGCAATATAGCTTCTATTTTATGATGAGAGTAGATGTGTTTTCCTAGCTCCAAACTTGCAGAGGAATTTTCAGTCAGGGACAAGACATACATGCCAGGCCAGCCAGGATGAAGGAAGAGGAACCAATATTTCTGACTTCAGTGCTAAATAGCTCAGGTGAAATGAAGAAACAGCAGAAAACATTAGAATCCTTAACCCATGAATGATATCACTGTCGTCTACATATGCAAACTATGAGTTAGACTTGCTTTTACTTTTTGCCCTTTAATGAAAGAGTAAAGAATGACATTGATTAAATGTATTTGATTAAAGTGCTAAAAACTTTATTATTGAAGCATATTATCGAAGCATTTTATTTTAAAATGAAATTGAAAATAGCCATTTGAGTTTCCTTACTCCTTCCTTTTTTTTTCTTACAGATTTACTTCCTTCCATTGTAGTTAGGTCAGCATTTTTAGGTACTTCCAATGATGTTGTACATCAAGCAATACAGTATTTGTGGGTTTTGGACTAACATATTTTAATTAACTCGAGATGCTATTTGAAAGGGTCTGGGAAGGTCTGATATTTTCTGAAAGTATGTGTAGCTATCTTCCAAAATTGTTTGGTTTTCTCAGATTTTGCAGAATGATACATTGCTGGAGTCCAATAACACAAATGTTTGAGTAACATTCATCAAGGGGAGGCAAACCTAGGCTCTGCTCTTGGCTTTATCAGGATCTTTAAGAAATGCATCACTCTTAACTTGTAGCTATAAATGGCCTCGGTAGAGGCAATTTCCGCAACATCAGTCAAGCTTTTGTCTTGACACATAATGGTAGGGGATTAGAAATAATGCATTACCCCAGTAAACCATTCTACTTGGTTTTATTAATGATATAGTTCTCTATAAAGCAATTTCCTAGTGTTACACAGACACCTAAAACCCACATGAACTCGGATGGGGAAAAAATCTAAGTGCCATGAAATCAGATTTACTATGCTAAGACTTGAAAATAGAATAAAGGAGAGAATTGGAGGGAAACTTGTATAACTATGTATGTGAAAGAGGAATGATCCTGTTACAATTATACTTATAATAAAAAAATAATAATAACGGAACTATGAGTAAGTATTAAAGTTCCAAAGTGTCTGCTAATGAACTGCAGATATATTATTAATCGAAATAGAATACTACAAGTTCTCCAAGCATGTCAAAAGTGAGTATCAGTCATCATAACCTCATATAACAAGCACAGATTTAGGGGTTTTGAAGAATTTTAGTCTCCATGTATGTCTCCTGAAAAGATTCACAAGCATACAACATGTGCATAATATAGCTCAGAGCACACATTTTGAATTGGCTTCCAGATTTGATAATAAAAAAGAAATACAAATTTATTGAGTAGCTTTCTATTGATTCCACAGAGCCTCAAGGGAACTTGATTCTACTAATGCTTTGGTCTTTCAGTTTTGACTCTTTGTTATCTTCTATATTTTGCTAGTAATAGAAAATAAGTATAATTTATAGATATTTATGAAAGTAAAATTTTAATATGGCTTAGGGAAATTTTATAGATGCATTATGTAATGTATTTTTTGGTTTATAAATGCTTGGATATTAATTACGCCAATACCTTCTGTTAATTTTAAATATCAGCCAAAGACATATTTACTTAGCTAATGGTAGATAATCGTTTAGCCTTTGATAATGAGAATTTTTAAAAAACATTTTTTAAATTATTCATTAGGCAATACCTTAGCATGCTAATGAAAATATGGAAATGAAGTATAATTTCATCCTTATAAATATATAGATAATTTATGAGTTCATATTTTAATTGTAGGACATATCCATGGCATATTGAAATTTCTTACTAAAGAAGGCAAAAAGCAATATTAACTATTTTATGATCACACTATAGTTTATCCAGGTAAACTTATGGGCCCCCAACTAATAACTGGGTATTGAGGACACAAAGATGAATAAAACTAGGCTCTTGCTTCAGGTGGCTTAATCTTCAGTCACGGGTACTGACATGTAACAAATGGTTAGATTACAAGGGGGAAATGGATGGAATATAATGTGAGATCACAAAGGAGGGAAAAGTCTGCGGGTGTCAGAAAGAAAGTATTTATGACAGGCCTCAGGGGAAAAAATGACTCAGAATGAGCTGGGGAGATAAGGCTGTGAAAGGCAGGGAAAGAGAACTCGGTGATGAAGGCATCTTGTTATTCTAGGAAGAAAGGCAAGTCTGTGTGACAGGAGGCTGGGGAGGGATCAAGGCAAGTCTTAGGAAATAGATTGGGGACAAATTGCGTAAGACCTCCTGTGCTCTGCCAAGAAATTTTGAATTCATCCTCTAAGAAGTGGGAAGTTACTGAAGATTTTAGAGATGGTGAATCACGTAAATCTGTAGTTCTAGAGTATCTAGACAAATAATTGTGATGCTGTAGGAGGAAATTGGATGAGGTAAAACATGCTTGTTGTGGAATATTTCACTTTGGAGGGAGGCAGTGTAGAAGGAAATGATGGGGTTCACAGTTGGGGGTTCTGAGTTTGTAAGCTGATTTAATAGTTGACTGGCAATGTAACCTTGGTCAAATCCTTAGTGCTTTTTGAGCCTTACATTCTCATGTATGAATTATACAAAGAAAGTTAATGTGTGTATGCGGGGTTAGTTGTTAAATACTAGTTACCTTATCCCCGCCCCCCTCCAAAATGATCTTGACAATTTAACTGCTAATTTCTAACTGCAATCATAAAATTCATTCAATGTTTTGAAAGATTGCAAAAGAAAGATATCCTATTGCCACAGGTATCCAATACTTGATTTTAATATTTATAATCCTCTGCTGTCAGATATTGTTTCTTTCTAATAGCCCAAACCAAATAATTTATAAGTAGCTTAATTTTATTCCTTCTTTTTTAGTTGTAGCAGAGAATGTGGAAAACAACGATGATCTTTTATTGTGAAAAATTGTTTATGGATGTGAAGATCTAAAATGTCTTTGTATAAGTGCATATTTCTGGGCCTAATCACAGACCTACTGAATCAGAATACTTGGGTCTGGGACCTTGATATGCTTATTGTCTCAATAATTTTATTATTTACCAATAGTAGAAATCCACAACCATGTTTTCCTCCTCCCCATCCCTCTCCTTCTCCTCCTTCTTCCTCTTTTAAATCTCAGCACTTAGTATCTACATTTAAATTCATAGAGTAAAATTATGGCAGTGGGTGAGGAACCTGACCATTTTACATTCTGTGGTCCTATGCATGCATTTGTAAAAATTCTCCCAGCTTCTCGGTGTTGATGATAATTATGACATATGTTATGTGTAATATATAACTTACTGTTTAATAATGTATAATATATAATAATTGAGCACTTACAAGAATCCTGTGTTAGATTGTTAGATGAGGGTTCTGCTTATTACATGCTGGCTGCCCTGGGACTCAAACACCAACTAAATGTGGAATGGGAGATTGGCACTTAAGGCAATAACTGCATTATCACCTTTCCATTTCCAATTGGAAGGTCTCTTTCTATGAATCAGTTACTTATTAGGTATATGATATTAGGTAAGCTGTCTCACTATAAGATATCTGGCAAATCTCTCTCATTCTCTATAATCAGGATAACAATAGGAATTACATGTTTGGGTTGCTGTTCCCAGTATTAACAATTACTGTTTTTCCTATTATATTTATCATTATTTAAACTTGTCAGACGATGTGCACAGCCTCTTGCTTCACAAATGTGAAATAAGTATTATTTAATGTTTCACTTTATAGACCACTTACTTTAAAGACAATAGCCATGTTTGGGAGAAAGAAAATAAAAAAGGTTACACTTTAACTAACACATTTGAAATGTGGCTAACTATATATCAGATTAATGTCTCTTTTTTTAACTAATTTATTTCAATTACAGTTGGTATTCAATATTATATTAGTTTCAGGTGTACAGCATACTGGTTAGACATTTATATAACTTATGAAGTGATCACCCCAATAAGTCTGGTACCCATGTGACACCATACATTGTTATTACAGTATTATTGACTATATCCCCTATGCTTCTTAATCCCTTACTTTTTTCACCCAGCCCTCAACCTCCCTGCCATTTGGCAACCATCAATATGTTCTCTGTATCTATGAGTCTGTTTCTGTTTTGTTTGTTTGTTTTGTTTTTAGATTCCACATCTGAGTAAAATCATATGATATTTGTCTTTCTCTGTCAGACTTATTTCACTTAGCATAATACACTATAGATCAATTCATGTTGTCAGAAATGGTAAGTTTTCATTCTTTTTTATGGCTGAGTAATAGTTCATTGTATATATACGAGAATGTACCACATCTTATTTATCCAATCATGTATCAATGGACACTTAGGTTGCTTCCATATCTTGGCTATTGTAAATAATGCTGCAGTGAACATATGAATGATGTTTCATTCTTTACTAGTTTTTTAGTCCACCATACTGTTTAAAATGTCAACCTTACAACATAGGCCTCAAATCACATGGAGGCTTATTTCAAAGGCATGGCCCTGGGCCCTGTCTACAAACTATAGAAATTGCATCATGTGGAGTAGAGCCACATATCAAAATTTTTGTAGCTATTCAAGGTGATTCCTGTAAGCATAAAGTTTGATAATCATTGGTCTAATTCCCATGAATATTTTCTGCATGAATATTTTACATCTGTGTGCATGTATATTTATCTATGGTGTATGCATAAAGTAAACATTTTATCAAATAATAGTATCTCTTTTATTTTCTTAGAATACTTTCTCTTTTAAATCTGATCTATATTAAACAGTGTAACATCCTTCCTTCTAAATGGCTCTTATCAAGCAACCTTAAAGATGAAATGATGGGTGTCATCATCCAAGGACTGACACAAAAATTATGTATCAGTGAATCAGAACAGACAACTGAGAATTGTGCAGCTGTCTTTGGACCGATGATAAATTTGAGACATTGTTTATTGATTTCCAAAATTCTGAATAAAAAGTTGAAGTTCTCAGTGATATTTATAAAACTGTATATCACTGGAAAAACTTGAAGCACGCAGGCTATAAGAGACCCATAAACATGTTTTGTTTGGCTTGCACATTATTATTTTTTAACTGAATTAGTTATTGAGACTTAAAAATCAGAAGATTGAAAGTAAAATTTCATATTTCTATTCTCTTCTAAAAAAATGATAAATCTAAAAAGTTGTGCCTGTATAACTGTATTGGAGCTGAAAACAGGCTGTCCTTTTTGGTAAGCACTTGCACTGCAGGGGAGCTTATTCTACACAGGCCCACTTCATTCGTTTATATTGTTTGTCCAGCCCTTGTAGGCATGAGAGTCTGCAACTCTTACTCTAGACATTTGGTATAACATTAATTATACCATCTCAAAAAGCAATAGTAAATAACTGTTTGTTAGACGCCTACATGAATCAATGAAAGAATCTGAAAAAGTAGCTAAATTTAAATTTTTAAAATTCCAATTGTTAGATTATAGTCACAATTTTTGTTAAGGACCTATCTTTGCTGAGCCACCTAATAAAAGTAGGTAATCTAGATCATATGTTTTGCATTACTACGGAGTTTAATATGAAATGGAACCCAAATTCTTACTACAATTATATCTCTAATTTTCTTCCAGAAGAAAATTGGGTTAGAAATTGCTTACTTAAAATGAGAATCATCCTGCAATCTTCAAACTGTAATACTAATTATTTTTATTCTCTAACATTTCCATAATAAGAAAAACTAAATTCACAAATTGGTATTTTCTAGGTTCACATTGTCTTTGGTTTGGGGAATGAAGAATTTGATTTTGTAGTAATCATTAGTTATGTCTCTGTCCACTGTCATAATTTGCCATTTATTTAAGTATAATTTAATATTTGATAGTTTTATTTATGAAAAATATATTTATCATCCAAATTCAATATCTCTCCAAAAGAATTAGTTTGAACCACTATTTTTATCAATATATAAAAACAGTTTGAAAATGTATTGAAAAAATGCTTTGCATAAGATACTGAATTTCTTTCTGCTCACTGGGATTTTCCAGCAGAATATCATAAAACCCGTGTTCTCATAAAAAATAAAACAAACAAAAAACAACAACTGCGATTTATTTTAAGCGCAGTAGCCTCAGCTTTTAAAAAATATATTGCTCAGTTTCTGGTGAACCATCTAAGATAAAATGCTACTGAGTATGTAATTGGCTTAGGAATTGAAGAAGAGGATATGTTTTAAAAAGGGAAAAATTTCAAAACTAGGTCATATTGCCTTAATCCTGTATTTGTTCTTTTACTGGATGCAGACTAAATCAGCATAAGCATGAGGGCAATACAGACACTTATTCTGTGAATCACAGTCCAGACTTGGAGCTGGCACACAGTTAAGGAATGTACATGATTCTTATCCAAACTAATGTCTGGTATTTACCCAGATTAATATTTTTGTTCTCTCTCTCTCTCTCTTTTTTTTTACTGTGAGAAAATTTCACTAAATAATACATTTCTTTTCACCCTCAGTGTTCTAGTTAGACGTTCACTTGAATTATATCTATTCATTTTATTTCTTACTTTGTGGGCTTAATATTCCTGGCAGACTTTGAAAACATGGCTGAATGAATTTATGAATGAAAATTGCCAAATTCTAATTCTGGCCCTTAACATTATTTTTCACAACCTTTAGAAGAAAATCAACCCCAGTTCTTCATGGTTCTCTTATTTTCAAACCCTTGAGAAGTGTTGAATGCTGTCTCAAACATATATTGGCATATCAAATGTTACCAAAGTTTCAAAGATGGCTTTTGTTAGGAGTTGCAAATAAAGATTGAAAATGCTTGTAAAATGATACTTTGCCACTTTTTATGTAAGTAACCAGAATGCTTTGATCCACATTTATAAATTGAGAAATTATTTTGAGAAATAAAAATGTTTCTTTAAAAATATATATTTCATGTTTATTTTATAGTTCTCCACTTCCATGGAAAAGAAAAAATTATCTTCTTGATTCTTATCATGAAACCTTAGACTTAATACCAAACTGGGCTTTTTATTTCTGCATACCTCCATATTCAGCCTCTATGACCAGTCATAACACAGCACAAAAAGTACAAAACACTGTAGAATAACCTTTTTCTCTAATTATTTTAAGGGATTTTTATGAATATCTCATAATTGTCCTAAAATATTTAACATTTATTTTATTAAAAAAATACAAAACAGGGCCGGCCGAGTGGCGCGATGGTTAAGAACTCGCTTGGGATGCCAGAGGGCCCCGGTTCGGATCCCACATATGAGGGCCAGTGACACTGCCCTCCACAGCTAAGATGCTGAACAACAGCTCAACCTGGAGCTGGGCTGCCATGAGTCGCCTGCGACGGCGTAGGCTGCACTCCTTGTGGCAGTGGGTTGCCATGGGCTACCGTATGTAGCCAGCAGCCAGCGTGAGCGGCCAGCAGCCGCAGTGAGCGGCTGTCCAGAAGCCGGCGACTGATCTGCCTCGCCCGGGAAGAGCGCAATGATGGTGCCAACTTGGGCCAGTGAAGCAACATCCTCCACAACTAGATTGAAGAACAAAATGACAGCAACTTGTCTGTTCCCATCCCCCCAATTCCCCAATAAAAATCTTTAAAAAAAAAAAACAAAACAGATTTTTATATGGACTATGTGAGTACAGAAGGAAAACTAGAATTGTTACAGTTTAATGTTAAAGATGATATAAAATCAATTAAATATATGTATGCATTCATTATCTCTTCATTGTTTGAAATACCATAGATGATTTAAAAAATTTAAAATATTTTTAGTTACCTGTTGTTATGGGCTGAATTGTGCATTGCCCCCCTACCCCTGCCGATTCATATGTTGAAGTCTTAATTAACTCCAAATGTGACTATATTTGGAGTGAGGTCACTTAGGGAGGAAATTAAGATTAAATAAAGTCAGTAAGGGTGGGTTTCTAATCTGATAGTAAGATTTGTCTGCCTGTTTGCAGACAGACAGTGCGCAGAGAGAAGAGGACATGTAAGGACACAGCAAGAAGGCAGTCATCTACAAGCCAATAAGAGAGTCCTCACCAGAGACCAAACCTGATGTGACATTATCTTGGACTTTCAGCATCTAGAACTGTAAGAAAATACATTTCTGCTGTTTGAGTCACCCAGTGTGGTATTTTGTTATGGCAGCCTGACCAAACTTATATACCTGCCCTCAAAGCTATTATTGAAGGCTTTTCCAATTTTTACCAGGGTTCAACTGATCCTGATGTGTTTCATAGGGAATTAAGCTTTTGGGAAAGAATTTGAAGGAGTGGCCAAATTCATACTAGAATAATGCAGAGATGATGAGGTCATTTGAAGGTGGGGAAAGAAGAGTGTTAATAACTTGGTAATTCCACTACATGTTTTCTTTATTGTAATATTTGCCAAGTCATAAAAATGTATTTACACTATCAACTACTTCTATTTAATTATCTACAGCAGTCTTCATTATTTTAATCAGAATTCTGATTTTACTAAACATTGCAGCAAGTTCTTAATATAGGCATTATTAACCTATTTGGCAGATGAGGAGACTAAAGCTCAAGATGTTTGTTTTTGTGTTTTTTTCAATAACATGCATTTGGAGAAAATCTATTTTGAATCAAAGCATGGCCCCAAAATTATCACTCTAATTTATTACAATGATTTTTTAAAAAGACAAACATACAGAAAGGCCTGATATGATTCAGATTGTATCTAATAAATATGTGAAAATATTTATTCCTCCTCTTTTTATCTTAATTTTGCTTTGTTTTCTGGAGAATACAGATTCATTCTCTGGCCGATTATACACAATTTGGAGTCTGTTTTGTCAAAAGGACCTTTGCCCATATATGGCCCTATTATAACCACTCCAAATCACAGAAGCATCATGTAATTCTGCAGTCTCAGTACAGGCCTCTCAAGAAGTTTCATCTAGCCATACAATCTCATAGACCATTTATAATGAAGTAGAAAGAGCTAGCAGTGGTGAGAAGAAAACAACTTATCGCTTTAGATGCAGCCAATGAAAAGCTGCCAAGTGACATTGTAGTACTAACAGTCTAATGATTAATGACTGTTTTCACTGGTGTTCTTTGTATCAGCAAGAAAGAACATAGTGAAGTACATTGCCTATTAAGATATATTTTACTTTATTTTTATTTAAAACTAGAAAGGCTTTGAAGACAGCATTTGTTCCTTTACTGATTCATTCCCTTAGTTTCCCACAAAGTAGTTTAATGTGTATTTAAAACCACTAACCCAATCAACTTTTTAAGATTCTGCTGAATTTGGTCATAACACTACATTCCAAATAGCTCCTCTCTTTTTTCTCCCTGATTTCATTGTTTCTGACTTGGAGCTCTGTTCTTATTCTTTTCTATCAGTTTAAATGGAAAGAAACCAACTTCCAACTTTAGCTGTCAACAATTGAAAGAACAGAATTTGAAGTCCCGGGATCAAAGAGGTATTTCAATATATTTTAATGAATTATTATGCTAGCCTAAAACAGGACAATAGAAAGAAAAATAGGATTTATACACACATCACAAAATATCACTTATATAATACTAATGATGCTACATCATTTTGTAAATAAAGTTTAAAGACAACAAAGAATTATTTGACTCCTTTATAGAAAAGAAATGCTTAGCAACTAGCAACATAGCAACTTGACATAGCCCCTGATCAAGTGCATTAAACAACAAAGTGACTAAGTTTGCATGATAAAGGCAGAGAGATAATGTCTTCTGATGAATGTCAACATGTGTATACCTGTATAGTGCATGTGTGTGATTTTACATGTGTGTGTAAATATTGTCACTTTTGTAATAGTTGAAAAAACAAACAAACAAACAAATAAAAGCTTTCTTTAAAACAAAGCCAGGATATAAAGAACAACCAGGTATCCCTTAGTCCATACAAAAAAAAATTAACAAAATCAACAATCAGATCTCTTATTATCAGAATCCACACCACACACATATACACACACAGAGATGATGATGATGATGATTATGATGATGATGATAGATGACAGACAATAGATAGATGATAGATAAATAGATAGATAGTTAGATAGATAGATATTCTGTAAACTTGGAACAACCTCTTGAACAATTCCTTAATTATATTAGTATTAAAAATATGCTTAGTAATTGAGGTAGGTTACTATGCCAGAGAAAAACAATTCAACAATCTATTATCCATCATCTGATTGCAAATATTTTGAGTCTAAAAGCAGTCAGAAATGATGCAAGGGGGTAGTAGTATAAACATAGCAGAAGGTTTAAAAGTCAATGAAAAATCAACTGTTTAAATGAAAAATGGAGCACGTATCTCCATTCCAGGGAGGAAGTAACGCTTCAGACAGATATTTCACTTGATGTAATTGAAGACCTCCCTATGTGACCTAAATCTACCTGACAGGCTGTCATATTTTTAAAAACTTTTAAAATAACTTTTATGTTTCTTTTTTCCCTATCATTATCCTTATTGTAGTTTTGCAAAGATACATACATTTATTCTTTTCCATGTAGTTTTCTCAATGCAGTGATTTAATTTTCTATATCTGAGGTGTATTTGACAGCAAAGAGAAAGGGCAAAGTAAAACAAAATGCCTGTCTTAGTTTGCCTTATGTTGAGTACCACTATTTTGCAAAAAAAGAAGACTGTAGACTAGAGCTTTTAAATTACTTGGCCAAGGTAACATAGCTAGTGAATAGTAAAACCAGGAGTCAAGCCCAGAAACACTGGCTCCTGAATCCATGCTCTTGGCCACTTCACTTTACTGTCTTTCTAGAAAAATTTAAAGACTTTAGAAGGGACACAATGCTTGAGATAATTTTTGAAATTTAATTAAGAATTAAGAAGGTTTTAGTTGAACAAAAGATGAAGCACATTCTAGGCTGAGAAATTTTATATATATATATATATATATATATATATATATATATATATATATATATATATATATATATGATCAATTACCAGAACTCCAAATTGTTTAGGATTACTGGGCTATAGAATAAGCATAAATAAAAGTATGGTGAGATTTCCTGTCAAGATGTTCAAGTAGGTAAACACTGTGCTTGCATCCTCTCATGATCACATCAAAATTACAACTAAATTATAAAACAACCATCATTGAGAACTACCTTAAATCTAGCTGAACAAAAGTCCTATAACTAAGGATATAGAGAAGAAGCCACATTCAAGACTAATAGAAGGAGTGGAGACCTGAAACTGGCTGGTACCACATTCATGTGTGGTGATTAAAAATTGGGAGGGATATCTCAGCTGTAGATGTCCCCTTAAGGAACAAGGGGTTACCAGCCCCAACCAAGTTCCCAGACCATGGTTCCAGTCCCAGAAGAGAGGTCCCCACAATTTCTGGCTGTGAAAAACAGTGGAGATTGTGGCTGAGTAAGACAGAGAGCGAGTGGAGTCCCAACTGCTCCTCTTACAGGGCCTACAACATGGACTTACTTGCTGGTGGACTCACTGGCTCTTAGCTCCAGCACTGGGGCAGCAGCTTAAAGGGCACCAGGGACATATGAGGAAGAACTGAGTTGTCTGGCTGCAGGGTGAGAGCTGAAGGGGCAGCTTTCTTCTGGATGGAGGTGCTGGGAGAAGCCAGTATTTCTTTGCTGGACCTTCCCACATCCCAGCATGCAGATGCAGGTACCACCATATCAGAGTCTCCATTAACCTAGCTAACACTGTTCCCTGCCCCGGTGACTCCCTGAGACTCTGCACCACTCAACTTATGAGCCCACCCAAGCTGCCTCCAGTGGCTTTTCCATACTAATGAACTATCTTGACTCATGAAGAGGACTTTCCTAAAATCTCTTAAATGTGTACAAACTCTAAACAAGCAGGATCTGTACTCAGCATGTCCCATACCAAGCCTGGCATTAGAAGCAACTGACCTTGGATCATCACTTAGCCTCTTACAGACAATTCCAAGCCCACCATGGGTGTCTGCCATCTGTGGATTGCCTTCTGGCTCAGGGCAGGCTGCACCATGCTTGGCCAGGGGGAGGCTAAACTAGGCCTGTTACAAAACCTTGCCTGGATGCTCAGGGCTGGCAAGTCCTGTGGCCAGATCCAGAACACCACCCAGTTGCCTCCATAGAAGACACCCAAAGTGCAGACTGACCATGCACCAGAACCCTGCTAAAATGAATCCTGCTCCTTAGGGTCACCCCTGCACAACGGCTCTCCCACTGTAGTAATGGACAGTCCTCCCAACCAATCAGCCTGGAGGTCAATCCCTCCTGCTGATGTGCAAACAGCAACCAAGGCTCAACTACAACAGGAGGGAATGCAACCTACACGAGGGACACAACTGCAGCATCCAGCTCAGGTACCAGGGAGACTGCACCACTGGGTCCCACAGGACACCTACTATATAAGGCGACTCTACTAATACTGGCAAATATAGCAGCTCTACCTAATACACAGAAACAAACACAGGAAGGTATCCAAAATGGGGAGATAAAGAAACATATACCAAATGAGAGAACAAAAGAAAGCTTTAGAAAAAGAACTAAACAAAATTGGAGACAAGCAATCTACCAGATGCAGAGTTCCAAATACTGGTTATAAGGATGCTTCAATAAGCTCAGTGAGAACTGCAACAAAAAGATAGGAAACATAAAAATGGAGCTAGAAAACATAAAACAAAACAGAAGTAAAAAAAATACAATAACTGAAATGAAGAATACACTATTGTGAATCAGTAGTACATTAGACAAAGCAGAGGTTTGAATCAGCAATTTGGAAAATAAGGTAGCAGAAAACAGCAAAACAAGCAAACAAACAAATAAACAAAACAAACAAAAAGAGAAAAGAATCCAAAATGATAAGTGTAGTTAAGGGGCCTCTGGGACAACATCCAGTATACCAACATTCACATCAGAGGAATATCAGATGAAGAGAGAGAACAAGGAATTGAAAACCTATCTGAAAAAATTATGATGGAAAACTTCCCTAACCTGGAAAATGAAATAGACATACATGCCTAGGAAGCACAGAAAGTCCCAAACAAAATGAACCTGAACAGGCCCACATCAACAAATATCATAATTAGCATGCCAAAGGTTAAAGAGAAAGAGAGAATCTTAAAAGTAGCAAGAGAGGGCCAGCCGAGTGGCGCGGTGGTTAAAAGCTGGCTTGGGATGCCAGAGGGCCCCGGTTCGGATCCCACATATGAGGGCCAGTGACACTGCCCTCCACAGCTAAGATGCTGAACAACAGCTCAACCTGGAGCTGGGCTGCCATGAGTCTCCAGCAACTGCATAGTCTGCAACCCCTGCTGCAGTGGGTTGCCATGGGCTACCGTGTGTGGCCAGCAGCCAGTGTGAGCAGCCAGCAGCCGCCGTGAGCAGCCGTCCAGAAGCCGGTGACTGATTTGCCTCGCCCGGGAAGAGCGCAATGATGGTGCCAACTTGGGCCAGTGAAGCAACGTCCTCCACAACTAGACTGAAGAACAAAACAACAGCAACTTGTCAGGGCCGGCTGTGTGGCTCAGTTGGTTAAGAGCTCGCTCAAGAGTTTGAGCTCTGAGCAACAGCGGTTCGAGTCAGCCCAAGCTGAGCAGCCGCTGAGCTGCCAACAGGTGGCAGGATGGCTCAGCTAAAAAAACAAAACAAACAAACAAAAAAACAGCAACTTGTCTGTTCCCCTTCCCCCAATTCCCCAGCACTGTTCCCATCCCCCAATTCCCCAATAAAATCTTTAAAAAAAAAAAAAAGTAGTAAGAGAAAGACAGTTAGTTGCTTACAAGGAAGCTCCCATTAACACTCTCACCTGATTTCTCAACAGAAACTTTTCAGGCCAGAAGGGACTGACACAAAATATTCAGTGATGAACAGCAAGGATCTACAACCAAGAGTACTCATTTAAGAATCATTTAAAATTAAAGGACAGATAAAGAGCTTCCCAGACAAGAAAAAGCTAAGGAAGTTCATAACCACCAAAGCAGCATTACAAGAAATGTTAAGGGGACTTCTTTAAGAGGAAGACAAAAACTTTAAAAAAATTTATGAATAATAAAAGGGTAATAACTACATATCTATTAATAATTAGTTTCTATGTAAATGTATTAAATGTTCCAATCAAAAGACATAGGGTGGCTAAACAGATAAGAAAAAGAAGCCCTTACATATGCTGCCCACAAAAGACTCGCTTTAGATCAAAAGACACACACACACACACACTGAAAGGAAAGGCATGGAAAAATATACAGTAAAACCTTGGATTGTGAGTAACTTGGTTTGCGAGTGCTCTGCAAGACGAGCAAACATTTCTAATACATGCTAACTTGGTAAACGAGCAATGTCTTGCAATATGCATAGTTTGTTTCCAGAACGATTTATGCTCGCAAACCAAGGTATTACTGCAGTTTATGAAAATGGAAAAAAACAAAAAAGCTGGTGTAGCAATATGTATACCAAACAAAATCTAAAAACATTTACCCATAAAGATATATGTACCCCTATGTTCACTGCAGAATTATTCACAATGGTGAAGATATGGAAACAACTAAAGTATCCTTCAATAGGTGATTGGATAAAAAAGATATGGTACAGATATACAATGGAATATTACTCAGCCATAAGTAAAAATGAAATACTGCCACCTGTGACAACATAGATGCATCTTGATATTATCATACTAAGTGAAATAATTCAGATAGGAAAAGCAAGAATGATATGATTTCACTCATATGTGAGATATAAAACTGAAAGCAACAAATGAACAATATAAACAAACAAACAAACGAAACTCATAGACACATACAATAGTTTAGTGGTTACCAGAGGGTAGTGAGGAAGGAGAAGGCAGACAAGCATAAAGGGGGTCAAATATATGGTGACTGAAAAAAATTTGCCTTTGGGTGGTGAACACACAATAAAATATACAGATGATGTATTATAGAATAGTACACTTGAAACCTATATAATTTTATTAACCAATGTCACCTCAATTAATTTAATATAAACAAACAAACAAATAAATAAATAAATAAATAAATAACAATGGCTATAACAGGAGAAAAAGAAGGACCCAGTAATCCCACTTCTGGGTATTTATCCAAAGAAACCCAAAATAGTACTTTGGAAGGACATGTGCATCCATGTGTTCATTGCAGCATTGTTTACAATGGCCAAGATATGGAGGCAGCCTGGGTTACCCTCAGTGGATGAATGGATAAAGAAGAGGTGGTACATATATACAATGGAATATTACTTGGCCATAGAAAGCATTAAGTTTTGCCATCTGTAACAACATGGGTGAATCTAGAAGGCATTGTACTGAGTGGAGTAAGTCAGACAGAGAAAGACAAATGCCATATGATGTCACTTATATATGGAATCTAAAGAACAAAATAAATGAACAAAACAAAAACATGCTCATAGATACAGAGAACATTTTGATGGTTGCCAGGTGGGAGGGGGGTTAGGGGATGGGTGAAAAAAGTGAAGGGATTAGAAGTACAAATTGGTAGTTACAAAGCAGTCGTGGGGATCTAAAGTATGGCTTAAGGAATATAGTCAGTAACACTGTAATAACTACGTATGGTGCCAGATGGGTAATAGATTTATTGGGGTGATCACTTCATAAGTTATATAGATATCTATCAATATATTGTACACCTGAAACTAATATAATATTGTATGTCAACTATAATTTAAAAATTATATATATATATATATATATATATATATATATATATATAAAATAAGAATTTTTCATGCATGCAATATGATACTGGATTTTTTTTTCCTGAAGGTCACCTCTCTCTTGCTTCTTTGGAAATATTTTATACTGTGTTCCAGGTTGTAGTGATTAAATCAGTTTTTATCCATTGAAAAACTGAAAAACAAAAAAGAGAAGTGTGAGACGCTGGTGAAAATGTTGTTAGCTACCAATTATGGTGTCAAGGGCCATAATAAAAACTAAGAATTCAATGTTTAGGTAGTAAGCAACAAACTGAATAGTTGAGAGTGGAAAGAATAGGAGACTAAAAATAACATCTACTTTATTAATCTAGGGCAGGTGTCTGCAATCTTTTTTATCACAGGACCAGGTAGTAAATATTTTAAGCTTTGTGAAAATAAAAGAGGCAAAATTAAGGCTATTATGCTGACCTTTGATCTAAAGGATAAAGCGCAAAGCCTGAAATAATCAAATAAGCTGTAGGAGAGGGCAGATGTAATTGTGGCAAAGAATCAGATTGGATTCAGGATCTGTTAGAAGTCTGCATTTTAACATTTTGTGATTGGCTGGATCTGGAACTTTGAAAAGAAAGAAGTCTGCAAAGCATCTGAGGTTTCCTGTTTAGGTGATGTATCACTCCTCCCCTTATATCCACCCATGTGCATATATGCACATACACATTTGAAATGGAAGATCTGAGAAGGTTCAAAAAAAGTATTTTTCATTGATTTCTCTTTGATACTTGTCAAAGTTTCTCAAAGGCTTCTTCTGGAATTCCTCTCTCCTGATCTGGCTTCAATGATGCTGGGTTCTCCATTAACTGACTCTTACCATAGGTATGGTTTGAAATACATAGCCATGCGGCCAGCCGAGTGGCTCAGTTGGTTAAGAGCACAAGCACTGAGCAACAGGGTCACCGGTTCAATTCCCACATAGGCCATTGAGCTCTGACCAAGCTGAGCTGCTGCTGAGCTGCCAACAGGTGGCAGGATGACTCAGCTGGTGAGAGCACATGCTCCTACCAACAAGGCTGCTGGTTCAACTCCTGCATGGGATGGTGGCTACGCCCACCTGCAACTAAAATTGAACACAGCACCTTGAGCTAAGTGGCCGCGAGCTGCCAATGGGCAGCCGGATGGCAACTGGACTTGGAGCTGAGCTAGCTGCACCCTCCACAACTAAGGTCGAAGGACAACAACTTGGCTGTTCCCCTTTCCCAATTCCCAAATTAAAAAAAAAAAATCTTTAAAAAGAAAAGAAAAGAAATACATAGCCACTAAGATCCCTTTCACACTTATTTAAGGCTGAATCAAATCAAAGATGATAAAAGGAGGAGGTAGAGAGTATAAGTACTACTCTCAAGAAACTTGGCTATGATAAAAGTATTACTAATATAAAGAAAATAAGGGGACACACAGAGACACACACACACAACCACAGAACTATCTTTTATAACTGTATAATGAAGCAGCTGAGAAATTAAGAGGAACACTTAGGGATCAGAGCAAAAACCAGAATTTGCAATAGTGACATTTGTTGATTCTGAGTGACCTGGATAATGGATTTTAATGGGTCTGGCCTTGCTCATTTGTTGGGGGAGTTTGCAAAACTTAAACCTTAAGCAGAGTTAAATGTTAAATTGCAGACCCCTACATTTGGCATGTATTCTCAAGGGCCAATAACTTCAGGGGGTGAACCTAAAAAAAAAAAATCCTGACCCAATTAGGAATTGATGAAGATACTCGCTCACCTCTCTGGAGAAACTTCTGACACAATTATGCTGAAAAACTCCATGAAACACTCTTTAATTGGCATGATAACGATATTCCTCCCAACTTGAATGTCACGGTGATTAAATCTGGAAAGCCCAGGGTCCTCCACTCATAAACACCTTTAACACTAATCTACAGAAATACATACTATAAGCAGAAAGCAAAAGGCAACACATTAAGCAGTAAACTGGCAAATTACTCAAAAAGGCTGAGAGCTTCTGGTATCTTTGAACATTCCGCACGTGGACAGACTGCTTCTATTGATTCAGAGGGTATGGAAGGTGAGGGACAAAGCATTTTTCTCACACCAGCTCAGCTATTTAACCTCAACAACCGCCCCAACCCACCCTGGCCCAGTGTGTGATTGCCATTCTCAGTCATTCAGTCATTGTTGGGAAAGAAATTACTCCCTATCCAGGCATCATCTTCTGGCTTCTCCTCACCAGTGTCATCATAACTTATCCAGATTGCTTTCAGTTTTTGTTAGCAAATCATTGGCTTTACCTGATGATTAAAAGTAGTAATTTTCAACACCAGCATCGTTTAACCTTATTATGGGCTTAACTGTATCTCCCCAATATTTATACACTGAAGCCCTAATCCCAATACTTCAGAATGTGACTTTATTCAGAGATTGAGCCTTTAAAGAGGCGATTAAGTTAAAATAAGGCCATTTAGAGTGGGCCCTCATTCAATCTGACTGGTGTCCTTATAAGGAATGGAGATAAGAGGCACCGAACAGTGGTCTGTACAGAGGAAAGGCCATGTGAGGGAGTGGAAAAAGGTGGCCATCTGAAAGCCCAGGAGAGATGCCTCAGAGGAAACTAGCCCTGCTAACACCTTAATCTTTGACTTCCAGCCTCCAGAACTGTGAGAAAATTAATTTCTGTTGCTAAAGCCACTCAGTCTGTGGTATTTTGTTATGGCAGCCCTAGCTAACCAATACACTTGAGAATTTGTTAGAAATGCAAATTCTTGGGTCCATTGAATAAGAAACTCTAGAGGTAGGGCACAGCTCTTTTTATTTTATCAAGATTTTCAAATGATCTGACACATACTAGAGTTTGAGAATCACTGATTTACCCTAGGTTGTTGAGAAATGAATTAATATGATTCATAAATGAGTTCATTGCAGCAAAGTTCATAAAGGGTCTCATTTCCTTCTCAGTATCACCACTTATTTATCTTTCTTGATACTTCAATAAGTGTTCACAGGGGATCAAATTCATATTGTATACTCAGACTGTTTATGGGAAATAAAAACATACAAAACACTCCAACATCCAAAGGCAAGGATTTACGAATGCAAAAAGGGAAAGACTGAGAATATATTATAAAAACTAATGCAATACCTGAGCAGTAAGGGATTCATTCATATTAATTTTCTTTGTATCTGGAGACTGACACAGGAGAGGAGAGGCTAGGGGATGGAGGTGGTTTAATTTGCTAAGTAGTTTATGCTTTTTTATATTACACAGAATAAGGGAGGAGCAACAGTATCCCAAAGGAAGGATAGAATGATGTAGCTTCTTCAAGAAGTGAGATAGAAAGAGAAGTGAGAGAAAGAGCTCTCAGTGGCCAAAGCTGAAACAATTTTAGTGACAAAGTAGTATGGATAAAAAGCCAAAGTATAAAATAAATATTCACGAGTCCCTTCTGACATAAATAAATGATTGAATGAATAAATAAGTAAATGGGGAACAACAGACAAATCTCTCATGCAGAAGAGCCCCTAATAATTTATGTTGATACTGCTCTCCAGCAGGTGGAACATCACTCCCAGTCCTTAAGTGTGGGCTGCATATGGTGACTTCCATCCAAAGGAGACAGAGCAGAAAAGGGGAAACAGGAACTTTGCAATTACTTGACAAACAATGACAAAAACTCAAGCAAGCAATCCAGATGAACATCAACAGTGATAAATCCCATTGACAGTAGGTACCCTTGCTGTGATGTGATGAGGATGCCGTTTAATCTCTGTGGTCTTCTTCTGAAAAATCATAACCCAAGAATATGGAATCATGAGGAAAATATCAGACAAATCACAACTGGAGGAAGGACATTCTATGAAATACCAGGTTAGTATTCCTCAAAACCATCAAGATCATCAAAAAGAGAAGTCTCAAATTATCACAACCAAAAGGAGCCTGAAGAGGAATGAGAACTAAATGCCACAAGGTATCCTGGATCAGATCATAGAACCAAATGAGGACATTAAGTTAAAATCTCAGGGATTAAAAAAATAAGACAAATTAAGTAGTGCATAGTTTAGTTAACAGTAATGTATTAATATTGGTTCCTTATGGTGAAAACTGTACCATATTAATGTAAGATATTAATAATAAAGAGAACTGGGTGTGGAGCATAAGGAAATTCTCTGTACTGTCTTTGCAATTTTTCTTCAAATCTAAAGCTATTTTAACATAAAATATACACTAAAAAGAGATAAATCAGAATTCAGCATGAGAAAATTGTTTTGCAAACAGGAAAACAATGTATTAAAAAAAGGTAAGGGAGTTTTTTTATTATTGAGCACCATAAAACTCTAGAGACAAAAATGCCCTGAGCTTTGGGAAGAGACAGCTCAGGAGAGCGATCTCATGGAGAAGGGTGGGAATCCAGGAGGAGTGACCATTTAATAGCAGTGTGACCCTGCACAGAAAACAATTTCTCTGAGCTGTGACATCACCTATAAGTATTGCTCATGATATCTTCCTTAACTAATTCAGAAGATTATACTTTGAGAAAGCATTTGGGAATTGTAAATGAGCATATAAAATGTAAGGTGATGCTATTATTGTGATTTTTAAAATGTTGTTGTTAATATATTAAGAACCCCAAGAGAAGAGGAGAGTACTTGACAAGCGTTATTTTGTAGAAAAAGGCATTCCAGGTAAGGAAAATTGAACAAGTGTGAAGGAAGGAGGGCTTAAAGAAAAATTTCAAAGTCTATATGCATTCTGGCTGTTTGGAAGAATTCTATACACCCATGCTTAACTTTATTCATTCTTAATTTGTTTATTGAAATTTCATATTTATTACTGATAAAATTAATTTATGCCAGTGATGAGCTATACGCATTTTGAGAGATCACCCTAGATTTTCTGTGAAACAGGGGAATCAGAGGGCGGACAACACTGAAGGCTGAGGGAACAATTCAGAGGCTGAAAGCCTGCCACAGTAAAAAATACAAGAGATGAATCGAGCCTTGTGTAAATTTGTGGCAGAGGGATTATTCAGGATATGCTTATCTCCATTCTGCTTTCTAATGTTCCTTATTTATTTATTTTATTATTTTTATTTTTATATTATTATTATTATTACTATTATTATTATTATTATTATTATTATTATTATTGTGAGTATGCATGTATACTTTGTCTTTAGGTAGACTGTAAATACCTAACTAGCAGGAACCACTTCCATTTTTCACATTACCCAGTTAAGGACCTTGTCATTAAGTACTTCTTGAGTCACTGATTAATTTCCTGACTTAGGAAAAATGTTGTAATTGTATTTGCTGAGGAAAAGGGAGAAGGATGTGCAAGCTTAGCAGGGCTGTTTGTAAGTAACAAGTTTGTTATACTTCATTTTTTTCTAGTGATTCACATGGTGGTATTTCTTATGTTAATGATGAAGAGAAATAAAGTTTGTTTCTACATGACAAAATACATTTTCTATTTTCAGCTTATAGCAATAAAAGTAGTTATAGAGTTATACATTTTACAATTTTATTTTTCTTCCATAAGCACAATATGTTGAACACCTTTCAGCTGTGTGCTTTCAGAGGCTTGTCTATGTCTGACTTAACTGCAGGATGCCTTTTCCTTGCCATCAACAGGTTTGGAAAGACATGGCCATCAATTTCTAACTTCAGATCACTCACTGCATACTCAAGAAATGCAAATTCATTTTAACAAATAAGAAACCGCCTGACATGGGAGTCACACTTCCTCCTATAAGAACAATTGTGAGAGTTTGACCTCCCAAAAGCACCATGTTGAGCCTGACTTGGTCCAAGAAATTGCTGACCACAGTAAACCTGCCCACACAACAATGAACGATTTTTTTTTAAATGTCTCCAAACTTCTTTCTTGCAGCCAACCAAGGACTGAGAAATATACCTGAAAACCAATTTGAAATCTATCCAATACCCACTTCCAAAAGTCCTACCTTAATAGGAAAGTTGCTACAAGCAGAGACTTTACCAATATTTCTTCTTTTTACTTTATAAAACGTAATCTCCTCTCTAATACTTCTGAACCCCGGCAGTATATGGGTTCCCTTGCCATAATTTATAAATAAGTAGTCATTGTTAATTTTGTCTCAAACTTAGTTTCCCTGTAACACAAATACATAATAAAAAAGAAAGTGTGCTATATTGCATTTTTAGTGTATTATTTCAAATTATCCAAGTTAATATTAATACAAATCATTAAGAAATTATAATTCTTTCCAAGGAAGATTTTGACATCTCTTTAGGTAGGGAGCATCTTGTTCTATACATTCATTGGTGTGCATTCAATGTGTCTATTACATATTGGGTCAGGATTAAGTTCATAGTTCTCTAACCATTTGCAACACAGATAAACTATTATGGTGACATTTTCTTTATACTATATCCTGATGCACCTGAGAGTATCTCTGGAGCATTTTCAGCCTTTTGAGGAGCCTTGTTATAGCCTTAGATAATGGTTTTTCTTTGTGTCTAGAGAAAGGTTTCCAGGCTAAACTTTTAATTTTGTAGCAATCGAAAGGTTAACACCTTCTGTTAAAAACAGAAGAACTATATTGTGGTAATAAGAACCCATTGCATCTCCGCTGGGTAATGTCTAAATGTAAGGAGCTTGACATGTCAGTTACATTGTGTAGAAGTTAACATGAAAGAGTTTAACACACATTTATTCTTTTTTTGTTTTTTCTGGCTTTTCAATTGTATCCCAAAGAACTAGCTGTTAACCTTTTAGGGCCTAATCTATAATTCCCATTCTGGCCAACAGCTGATTTACTTGACTGAAAGTTGCTGATGTAAGGAGCAAAGGATCAGGCATTTAATGGATACATAACAAAAAGCTAAACTCCATGAATTTAAACCCATCTTACATTAGAAGAACTTATGATAAGTTTATAGTAATAAGATGTCAAGATGTTAATAAGAATTGGCAGGTTTCCATGTGATTAGATGACAGAATTACAGCCCAAAATGCCACCTTTTTGTTGGAAATGTAAGAAACACACGGAACAGATGCATCCAGAAAGATAACCATTGTAAAGACATCTGTCTACACTCTATAAATTATTCCTTATAAAGTCATCAGTTACTTTCCTTTCTACATGAATCTTAGGCCACTTTGAAAATACGGCATCAGAAGAGATGAGAGCATTGAAACAGGCTTCCTATCTGCATTTAATGATCCCACTTGGTAAAAGAGACAACTTGTTTTCAGGTACTAATTCACTAGGTTTTTTTTTAAATTAAAACTATTAAGAAGTAAAATACAAATACCCCTTTATGTGTCTTTCAATAGGGAAACACTGATTTTAAAGGTATAGGCCCTGCTAATTTAAATCAAGTTCAAATTTGATTTCTCAGGGTCTCTACACATCAGCCCTTTGCTTTCATTGATTTTACTATTTGTGTATTCATTATTTCTTCTAGTGCCTATTACTTTGTTAGATTATGAGCTCTATGAAGTCAGGAATCTTGATTTACCCTTCATTGAATCTTATAGACTTTACAAGAGAATTTATCACATAGTTAATTTTTTAAGTAGAATGAATAAATAATTAGATAAAGAAAAGATCTAAATACAAGTAGGTCTTTAGGCATTGTAATGGTGTACGTGTGTCCTTACTTGTTTATATATGAGGCTCCCTACTATTTATCTATCTGGTTTTACATTCTAGGATGTTAGGTTTTGAAGATAATACTTCCATTCTGCACACATCTATGTGTACTTGATTTTCAGTCAATTGGTTTATTGAAAAAGAGAGTCAAAATGCTTGTTTGTGATGCTGTACTCACAACGTAGAAGTAAATGTTTAATTTTTTACCCACTACTTTTTAATTGACAATTGTGAATTTGTTTGGACACAATCTGACCACCCTTATCAGGTTAACAGAGCCATCAAAAGAGACATGGTTAGGACCCAGAACCCTCCAAGGCCGTGTCTGATGATTAGCACAAAACAGTTTGTTGCTGATATTGTCAAGAGTCCTCTCTCCATTCCCTCAACTCAATTTCTCGCTTCATTGCTTTGAACCCCTATGGGGCAGCAGCAGTTTAAGGGATGTCAACAAGAATACTCTTGTTCTCTCAGGAATTCAGCACAAGAGGATAAACAGCTACACAGCTGGCCAAACTAATAGGTATAGAAGTGTGTGACTCCAGTGTATAATAGATGCATGTGTATTCTACAAGGCCCGGTGGACCGTCCTCAGAATTACTGAGCTTGATTAATGTATGTAGAGCTTACTAAGCAGGATTTCTGTTTAAAAACAAAGTTACAGATTTTTTATTAGATTTTTCAAATATCGTGTTAAGAACCCAGATATAAGATCACATTTTGTCAAATATTTCTGTAATTGCAAAAAAAAATTTCCAAAAAGAAAATTTAGAGAAATAATTCAACTTCCTCTCTCCATTTTGTGTATTTGTAACAGACAATGATTATGAATTTAGAGCCCATAGTCAGAAAGCTCTACATGTATTTTCTGTACACTTCTTAATATTTGTTTTTATAATTACTGAGTACTAACTTAGTTAAGGACTATTCATGCTGTAAATAAGAAGGAAAACAAAAAAACAACCTATAATTTGGACAGTAGAAATTTATGGAATCCAAATTTGCTATTTCTACTCTAGAGTGTAACTAACTGCAATTTATCTGGCCAGAGCATGCAGCTATAATACCCTGTCATTGGATGGATATTATTTTAATGCCACAGAAATTTCCACTTGAACCCATGAGAGGCTCCAGTGGTTGAAATGAAAATCAGTGTGTTTGAATTACTGCAGCAAACCTGCAAAGAGCAGATCATGGTTCTGTGGGTAGGGGTGGGCTTTGAGTTATGGGTGTTGGCTTTAGACCCACACTCATGTCTTTCAGATAGGGTTCATTACCCAAATTTTAATCATCGTTCATGTTTTTCTCTTCTTTCTAGTAATAGGGGCAAACCTTTCACCTGAAAAGTGAAGGATATATGACTTTGAAAAACAGGTATGATGTGTTAAAATCTACTTGGGAGAACCTGTCTTGAGAAGAACATTAAAATGAGTAAATGAACATAACATCATTTTGTCACTTAAACTGCTGAAACTGACTCTCAAAAGTACAAAACAGGAGTGTTGGTGAAAACATATGAAAAAGCATCTATTTTATCAATTCAAAAGAACAAATTATTTTCTAGACTACAGCTGGTGAATATTATGTGGGCACTATTTTATACTAATTAAACTCACTGGCAGCAACAGATTTCTTTTCTCTGGAAACATTGCAAAAACCTACCTAAAGTATTGGAACATTTCATGAGGTTAGAAAGAAGTAGATTATATTTTTAGTTTCCTCACTCACACACACTATTACCATTACCTACAAAATCACATAGACTATGTCTAAAATACTTAAAGCAACCTACATATGATTTTTGTTTATTAGAGTGTAGGGGGAAAAAATCCTTTAAGCTTCTTACCAAATGAAGTTCACTCTTCATTTTTAAAACAGGTTTGAATTGCATTGAGTCCTGAATTCAGAAAATCGCCTTGGAGCAGCCTTCAGCACATTTTTTGATAAATGTAAGATTTTTCTCTAACTCTCCTTTCTCTTTTTCTGGTACCCCTTTCAATAATTAGTCATACATTTCTTTAAACAGTCCCATGGCTTCTCCAAACCCAGGTCTAATTTCCCATGATGTGCTCCATTTTCTGAAAGGACTGCTCCTTCCTTCCCTTAGCTACTTATGACCCCCATTAAAATGTTCATGTTCTTAAAATATTTTTCAGTGAGTCAGGAGAAAAGTAATTGGATTTTATAAAGCTGCATAAATAATCTCTTGGAAGTGTATAATTAAAAAAAATTCAGGACAGATTTCTTTGCACATATGATCTCTCATCAGTATGGGAAATAACTCTTTTGACATAGAGTTGAATTAAATTACTTTTTAATGCCATTTCCTCCTCAAGACACTAGAAAATAAAATAAAATGAGCTACTAAGGAGTTTGTGAAGATAGAGTTAGATAGAAGATCAGATAAATCTTAATAGGTATCAATTACAACACTTAGAAAAATATCCAGTTGTCCTCTCATGTAACCATCCCTTCTGGGTGTTGGGATAAAGAACAGAATATGAAATACAAAGTGGTCAAATCCTGAATTAGGAAAATGAAAACGTGTAACAAAACTTAGTAAAAATTCATATGAACACAAATAGACCACCTACAAATACAAGGTATTCTAGTCTTGAATTTGGCGAGGTTTTAAATTTGGATTCCAAAGATCGGGTTTCTGTTTTAAAATGTTTGTATTTAAATATCCCTCAAAAATGTTGACAGAACATATTTATTATATTTTTTCTGCATTATGTTCAAGGTGCAGAAAGTGACCCAGCTTAATTAAGTATTAAAAATAGCTTATTATTATTAATGAAAGTTTTTCACAGTAAAGAACCATACTAGATAAATTAGGGGGAAAAATAAAAGATAAATATTGCTGTTTATAAGCTTATTATTCAACTTCGTAGCTGTTGTGATACTTTATGTACAAGAGAATAGTGAAATTTTATACTAATAAATCTCCCACAGCCCAGTGACACAAATAGCACATTATTGCTTTTTTAGACATAATGAACCTATTACTTATTAATTTTGTAACCATATCATTGTATCTCATATAAAATCCACAGTTGAATTGCTTTGTTTTGTACTTTCAAATCCTTCTACCCTACCCCTGCCCATGCTGGCTTACCAGGCAAAACAGATATCCACTTGAATTAGCATGTAGAAAAGAAAATCTGCAATTTGGAATCATAATTTGCTTTGGATTTCTAGTAAACATTGAAGTTAAAAACAGTTTCCCATTGGTCTGAGTAAACATTTAGTTTATTATTATCTTCTGGTCATTAGTTTTTACAAAAATTAAAGTTAGATTTAATTCTTTGAATTCTAAACAACGGCTTAGTCATGTATAAAAATACTTAGTAATAAGTTATTATTATTATTTGACTATATCTTGGTATTAGTTCAAAATGCTTTTTCAAATACTGTTGATAACTTCCCAGAAGAATTTAACATTTTATTTATTTTAGGATACTATCACATACTGCATTAGTTTATTTTCACACTTGTTTTGTTGTCATAAATGGTTTGTCCTATGAGTCTTTGACCATTATATTATAAAGTGGAAACTAAGACATTAAAGCTGCAGCATTCTAAAATAAAATCATATGTGGGAGAGCTCAGCTCTTTAGTTAGACAACTTAGATTCAATTCTAATTCTGGATCTTTAGCTACTTCTCCCATTTCAAATGTTATATGAGAAAGGTAATGAATATTTAGTCCCCTTAGTCCTATTGGAGGCTTGAAAAATATAATGTATAAAAAGTTTTTGTGGCGTGCTACACAAATAAAGATTGGCATCAATAATGTCCCATTACAAATAAGGTATAATAGGAAGTCAGTATCAGTCAGGCCCCAGTATTAACTGAGTGCTTCCAGTGGGTCAGGCATCGTTTCAACAATTGGAAATACAGTGTTGACCAAAGTACTCATAATGTTCCATCAAAAAGCTTACATGATTGGGTAGCAGTCTAAGATATAGACAATAAACATGAAGGAAAAATGGTATTTCAGTGAATGATAAATGCTATGAGCTGGATTAAACAGAGTAATGTGGCTGTTCACTAATTCATATACAATACAGGTATTACTACTGTTTGGATACTGCCACCCAAGATATATTGCTTTGTGTTTTGATGGCCTGCTTTTAGCATATCTCCCAGATGTTGAATATTAAATTATATGCTAATTATTTCTTCACCTATTTCTACATATGTCTACATAAAGATTAGTGATTCTGCATGAAATTGTATGCCTATAAATTTCATTGTACCTGTTCCCCATGTTCTATATTTGATGACTGATAGGACTTATGACTCATTGCCTCTGATCCCCAAGACAGTCCCATTTTATTAAATATCTATTATGATTAAAATATTTAAAATAAAGATACTGCCTGGATATAACTTGTAAGATTTATTGGAGTAACGGTTGTAGAATCTGTATGAACCCTGTCTACAATCTTTAGCCCAAGACAATATAGAAGGATTTTTTTTCCCCCCGATTGACTCCTCTGCACAATTTTTTAAATAGTCAGAAGGCCTCCTAACTAATCACATGAGGCCAGAAGAAAAAGTGAGGTCTGGACACTGATATTTGGTATGATTTGTTAGTGCCTAAGGAAACAGATTATGAGAAATCCAGTAAGAAAAATATGATTTAAATTGGCCAGAAATGAGACCACCTGTCTTCTGGGAAGTTTCATAGCTTGTTTCTACACCAAAAGAGTATGCAGTGGGGACCTACCCAGCTATCCTGGATAATTCATGCAAAATAAATGGAAAAAAAGGAAAATAAAACTCTATACTGTGTCAGTTAATAAATTGTTCAACAATCCATCTGGGGAATAGGCACAGGTACAGATCACTTAGTTAAAACTTGTGTTACATATAGATCAATTGGAATTAGTTACATTTTGTCTTTAACTTGTGACATAATACATACACAGTAAGTTATATTATATTAAATATGGACCATTTGTAAGATTTTTATAATAACCTAAAAAATAAATCTAATGTTATATGTTTTCTACAGTTTTTTTGTTGTAATACATCTTTACAATTACATTTTTTGTTCATAGTTTTTGAAATAACATTTTGGATATAGGCCAAATACACAACATTATTCTCAAATTTCTCATTTTGTTATATTAATTCACCCTTTCCCTATACAGATTTATTGGCCATTGAATTCTTATTTGTACAGGAAACTTCCCTGTTAGGATTTTTAGAAAATAATATTAAAAAATATATGTCTAAAATTTTGCCATTCCTCAAGTGTGCTCTCAAAAGTCATTTTGCAGGCTTAGCCCTCCACTTACCAAAAGAGTTGTACTACAATAAATCTTATTTTGTGATTATAATGTGACAGAAGTTCAATACAAAGAAAATTTGAGACTCATAAAAATCAGATCTGTAGTGAGTAGATGAAGATAGCCTTGTAAGTGGCTGTGCACAAAAAATGTAGAGCGGATCACTTGGGCAAGCTCTTGACTCTTTTAAAAATAACATCTTTGCCTAACAGTTTGATCAGTGATGAGAGAATGATTGTTGTAGTGTTGCTTTGTTTTTCCGCTAATCTAAAATCAAGTGTTTAAATAAATGATTTTTCCCCACCTCATTCCCCTCCTCCGCAATTTTAAAGACAAGGATTTTTATTTGTATTTGTATAATAATTGTGCTATGAAACATTGATTCTCAAGGAAGGAAAAATACTGGTTCTTTGTGGGGGAAAAAAAAACAAACAAACCTCTAATTAGAGCCCAAGTTTAACAAATGTGTAATAAAATCAACTGTTAATTGGAAACCCCCATTCTAATTTATCAGCTCTTTGATCTTTGTGACTGTCTCTGGATCAATAATGAAAATACCTAAAGTTCAACATTGGCAAAATAGACTAGAGCTCTGATTATTTATATTATATATATATATATATATATATATATATATATATATATATATATATATATATATACATCCCCAAATGTTAAATCCAAGAGTAAACCCAAAAGAATAGCTAATTTTAAAATCACAAAATGGTAAATGATATTTAAATACATTTTATATTTGTATTCAATTGTAAAATGCAGAGCTGTGCCCTAGTTCATCAATGCAGTGAAACTGAATTTCCACATAAAGAATCTACTTAATGCAATGCTGTACACCTATTGAATTGAATGTAGGTTCTTGCGGTGGGATGTCTAAGTGATGTGACGAAGTGATGCTGTAAGACAGCTTCCTTTCTCTTCCTGCAAGGGTTCTTGAACAAATCTTTTCTTTTGCACACTGATAAGGTTGAGATACTCTATTCAAAATTAACATTGTCCTACCACCACATAATATACGTGTGGCTTTAACTACCTCCACAAATGTGATGATCTGTCCCAAAGAGGATGAATTAGAGAGTTCGATTTTAAATACCCATGGTAGGAGGAGATGGTGGCAAGAAAAACTCAAAGCATCTATTCTACCCTCTATGAGAGTTATTGTAAAATATCAGGGATAAGATAAATAGTTTGAGTTTACTTATTTGCCTTTCATGAAATAATTGAAGCCTCATATTGCATACTGTGGCCTTGTAAGTTATACTGATGGGGTGATGTGGTAGCAAAATGTCAATGAAAAAGAAAAAATAATAAATAAGAATCAGAATATTAAAGATGGGAATGTCCTTAGCAATTATCTAGTCCAATCTGCTCATTTGAAAGATGCAGAACCTGAAGCCAACAAAGGAAAATGGGACCTCATCATCCCCTCAAGAATAGTTACAATTATATCGATCATTGATTATATGCTAGTCATTGTGCTAAACACTACACACAGTTCTGTAAAATTGAAATTTTGCAGAAGAAAGAACAAAGGCTCATTAAAGTTAACGTAATTCTGTCCAAGGTCACGTAGATGGTACATGGTGCAGTTAGGACTCAAATCTGACCCTGCCTGACCCCAAGTTCCACGTTTCTTTTATAATTCGATTATAATGCAAATTTCTGTTACATTATAATTATGTAGCTCCTTTGTCATAATACTCAATGATACATGTGGATTAATGTGTGACTGAGCTTCCGGACTTGTACTTTGGTTTGTACACTGATATGGGTAATTTCCCTGAAAAGCCAGAGTTATGCAAGGGGCAGTAATCAGAAGAAGGAAAGAAGAAGGAGAAGGAGAAGGAGAAGGAGAAGGAGAAGGAGAGGCAGAGGCAGAGGCAGAGGAGGAAGAGGAAGAGGAAGAAGAAGAAGAAGAAGAAGAAGAAGAAGAAGAAGAAGAAGAAGAAGGGGAGGAGGAGGAGGAGGAGGAGAAAGAAATTGAACACAGACATTGATGCAGTAAGCAGATATAATATCACTTACTGCAAACATATTTTAACCGAAAGTTGTCATTATGTATTAATTTTTAAATTGTATCCTTGTAGAATTAAATACAGTAGCATTTCCATCTCTGCTCCTAACCATATAAACCTCTATATTTTACCTCACTGATGGATGGCTGATGAAAGACTGTTTTTCTGTTAAAACTATGAGCTCTACCTGTTTTTGTTTTGTTTTATAATTTTCCTGTGGAAATCTTAACAGAATCATAACATATAGAAAGAATAGAGCCTACTTCTTTTCTACAGGTAGAAATGGTTTAGTTATTACTCATCATATTTAAATAAAATCCAGTCAGGTTGACTCCCATTTGTTGACAAGAAAAGTGAGACATTAAAATTTGAAGAATCTTAGCAAGATTTCAAAAAATCTTACTGCTTAAGAATTCGCAGAGACTATAAGGTTAGTACTTTTTCGATGAAGAAATGAGTCCAGAGTGGTTCACTAATTATTTTCAAGGTCACAATTCTTGTTAGCAACTTGTTAGTGATAGACAATCAGTCTCATCCTGTTTTCACTGAGTCATGTTCTCTCTCCATAGCATTATAATCTCTATAAAGCATTGTCTCTATTTGGTTTAAATAGTGAAGTGAATAATAGTGATAATCAGAAATCCAAGAACCCATGCAAGCAACACCATTTTGCAAAGTTTAGAATGTGACCGTAAAAAGACTGTAAGCAGAGCTTCCAGGGTAAAGTGGAAAGCTCTAGGAAGACATATACTGGGAGGCTGCAGTACTGCAATGTGATTCTGACAAGTGCCACCCAAAGTGAATTCAGGTTCCACAAATTCATGGTACAGTTCCCAACAAGATCGCTCTCACTTTAGACGTCAACTGCAAGATTGGTGATCTCCAGTGTACCTGCACTCCTGATCACCTGGCTACAAATTCAGGTTTCCCACAATCCCCTCAGGTTTGGTTATTCACTAGAATGACTCCTAGGACTCAGTATAGCAGTATGCTTATGATTATGATTTTATTATAAAAGATACAAATCAGGATGAGTCAAATGAGGAGATACATTAGGTAAGGTTTGGTAAGGTCTGAACACCAAGCTTTCATGTCCTCCCCGGGGGAATTCAGATGTGTCATCCTTGTGGTACATGAAACCCTGTTTGTGTTCACAAACCCTGAAGCTAACCTGATCCTAGCTGAGAGCTTTTATTGAGGATTCATCATGTAGGAATGATTGACTGAATCCTTGGACACATGATTGACTCAATGTAGCCCTTCACTCCTCCCCAGGTGTCTGGGTGTCAAGCTGATATTATGTGGCTTAAGCGCCTAAACCTCTAACCCACAGTTAATCTTTCTGTTGTGACCAGTCCCTTCACTGAGTCATCTCATTAGCAGAAATTCATGTGCAGGGTACAAGAACCCACAGGGAGTAACAAAGACTCACTATCTCTTAGGAATTCCCAAGGGTTTAGAAATTCTGTATCAGGCACCTTGGACAGAAACTAGATACATTAGTTTTTCTACAACAAAAGTGTACATATTGGATTAACGGGATATGCTTTTCTTGCTACTAAAACCTACTATGCTGAGAAAATAAATTATTTGACCCTTTGTACCATAAAGAAAGGGTGAGTACTGCTCTTTGAACCATATGCAATTAATTATGCATGCAATACTTTTTCATTATTGCTAATCCAAAATTGCAAAAAACTCAGTAAATTTTTTGAGTTTCAATATACCAAAAAATATGATATAAAGAAATGGATAAATATGATTTAGTAATAATCACACACATCACTGAAATAATCAAGCATTACTACAAACACACAACAGCCTTTCAACCACAAAGTTAAAGCTTGAATCTGACAGAATATATTAACTGAGAATATTATAATAATCCTACTAATTAATGGACTGTAAAATGCTTCCAGATGGCAAAGACAAATACACTTAATTATAGCCCATCATTCTTACTTATACTTAGAGCCTCCAGTGCTGTAGGATAATCCTGAAGTTTATAGTTATGAAATATTGGTGAAGCCATATGAAAATTCAATTTTGATAGAATTACACATTTAAAAATCTACTTATTCAACAAACACATAACTTCCAAAAGATGTGCTTATAAAATTTAAAGTTATAAATTTCTTAGCCAGAATGTTAATGGAAATTTTAATATCCTTGTACAAATTATTTATTCAAGAATCATGTAATACTTAGTAAATAAAGACCAAACAGCAGATTCACTTTAAAAACTCAACAGTCTGCACACATACACACACACACACACACACACACACACACACACACACACACACATAGACACAAAGCAAAACAAAACAAGACTAAAAGCCAAAGCAATTTATTTGAATGTGCTCTGAGTGATCAAGTAAATGTTTTTTTTCCTTGATAACACCTCTTTTCTCTTGATACATCAATTGCCATCATTATTAATACACCAAAATGATTCTTCCCCAAGAAGAGCTGTGGATTTCTTTGAGGGCCAATTATCTGTTAAATACATTTATTTAAGATGTTTTAGTAGCATCTGTGGGAATAGAATATGAAAGAAAATTCCAACTTTTTGTTAATTTCTGGTTAATCACTATAAAACCAATCAGTCTATTAGACTGATAGATAGGAAAAATAGGTTTTATTCTAACTACTTAGAAATACCACTTGTGCTATCATTATGGGGCTACCTAATTAGAATAAAACAAATGACAGTGCATCCTACAGCCACAACTGATTCTGCTACCACTAGTACACACTTCCACAGGCAGAGGCCTTGCCAAGAAGTCTAAGTGGGAATAAGTCACCAGAATCATCCTGTATGTACACATACTTCCCCAGTGGCATTTTTGATATTGTCTATTATTGCTTTAGCTTAGTATTTTAAATGATATATTTTTTTAAATCAACATCAATTTAAAATAAAACACTTTAAATTCTTTCAGGTATGTAGTAAAATTTGAAATCATTAAAAACATTAGATACCCATAAGGGAAATGCAAATCAAAACCATTTCACATCTACTAGAATGAATATAATTTTAAAAAGACAAATAATAACAAACACTGGAGAGGATGTAGAGAAATTTTAACCGTTATATAATATTACTGGAGATGTAAAATGGTGCAGAGCTTTGGAAAACAGTATAGAAATTCGACAAAATCTTAACAAAGAGTTATCACTCTAACCCAATTATTTTGTTCCTAAACATATACCCAAGAGAAATGAAACCATGTGTCTACATAAAGACTCATACACGTTCATTATTATTTGTAATAACCAAAAAGTGAAAAACCCCAAATATTCCTCAAGTGATGAATAAATACATAAAATGTGCTATATCTACAATGGAAAGTTATTTGGTAACAAAAATGAAGTACTGATACATGTTACAATATGGACAAACCTTAAAAACATATGCTATGTGAAAAGAAGCAAGACACACACACACACACACACACACACACACACACACACCACTGTAGGATTCCATTATATGAAATGTTCAGAATAGGCAAATTTATAAAGACATCCAGGGAGTAACTGAGTTGTCTGGCTTCAGGGCCAGGGCTGGAGAGACAGCTTCCTCCCAGACAGAAGTGCTGGCAGAATCCATTGTTCCTTTGTTGGGCCCTCCCCATTCCAGCCTACATGTGCAGGTGGGTGCAATTTCTGAGTCTCCATCAACCTGGCTGACACAATTGGCCCAACCTAGCTGATTCCCTGACCCAATCTGTGAGCCTACCCAAGCCACTTACAGTGACTTTTCCATACAAATGACCTGTCTTGACTCATACTATGGACTTTTCTAAAATCTCTCTAAGATTCACAAGCCCTAAACAAGTGGCATCTTTCCTTGGCATGATCCATACCTCTTTCTATTCATCAGCAACCAGGCTCAGTTTGCAGCTTAGCCTCTCTCAGTCACTTCCACGCCCAGCACGGGTAGAAGACATTTGCGGATATCTTTGTAGCTCAAACCAAGTGACCTTGAGCATGACACAGATGGAGGCTGAATTTGGCCTCGGGGACTCTCCCAGAAAGACTCTGGTCCAGCATTCCCTGTGGCTAGCTTTGGACTACAAGGAAACTCTAGCAGAATACCTCCACAGATGACACACCCAAAGGGCAGATTGAACAGGCACCAGAACCCTGCTAAAGCAAATCCTGCTCCATCGGGTCAGCACCTGTACAAAAGCTCCTTCACTATAGTCAAGGCCAGTCCTTACAACCAATCAGCCTGAGTGTCAATCTCTTCCGCTAATATGCAAACACCAACCAAAGCTCAAATATAATAGGAGGGCAAACAAAACCCACACAAGGGACACGCCTGGAAAACCCAGCTCAGTTGACCAGGAAGTCTGTGCCACTGGATCCCACAGGATACCTACTATATAAAGCCACTCTACCTAATACATAGAAATAAACACAGGAAGGCAGACAAAATGGGGAGACAAACAAACATGTTTCAAACGAAAGAACAGAACAAAGCTCCAGAAAAAGAACTAAACAAAATGGAGACAAGCAATCTACTAGATGCAGAGTTCTAAACACTGATTATAAGGTTGCTCAATGATCTCAGGGAGAACTTCAACAAAAAGATAGGAAACATAAAAATGAACATAGAAAACAAAAACAATCATAAATGAGGGACATAATAAGTGAAATAAAGAATACAGTAGAGAGAAACAATAGTATATTAGATGATGCAGAAGATTGAATTAACGATTAGAAAGATAAGGTAGCAGAAAACACCCAATCAGAATAGCAAAAAGTAAAAAGAATCCAAAAAACTGAGGACAGTTTAAGGGGCCCCTAGTATAACATCAAGCATAGCATCATAGAAATATCAGAAAATGAAGAGAGGAAGAGAGAGAGAGAAAGAGAGAGAGAGAGAGAGAGAGAGAGAGAGAGAGAGAGAGAGAGAGAGAG
>NW_017732224.1:700038-708562 GCF_001890085.2 Hipposideros armiger | reverse complement strand
AAGACTTGAAAACATATCTGAAGAAATAATGACAGAAAACTTCCCTAACTTGGCAAAGGAAATGGATATACAAGGCCGGGAAGTGAAGAGAATCCCAAATAAGATGAACCCAAAGAGACCCCAACCAAGACACAACATAATTAAAATGTCAAAGATTAAAGACAAAGAGAGAATGTTAAAAGCAGCAAGAGAAAAGCAGTTAGCTACCTATAAGGGAGCTCCCAGAAGACTTTCAGCTGATTTCTCAACAGAAAATTTGCAGGTTTGAAAGTACTGGCACAAAAATTCATAGTGATGAAAAACAAGGACCTACAAGCAAGATTACACTACCCAGCAAAGCTATCATTTAAAATTGAAGAACAGGGCTGGCTGTGGGGGTCAGTTGGTTAAGAGCATGAGCTCTAAGCAACAGGGTCACTGGTTAGATTCCCACATAGGCCAGTGAGCTGCGCCCAAGCTGAGCTGCTGTTGAGCTGCCAACAGGTGGTAGAATGTCTCAGCTGGTGAGAACATGTGCTCCTACAACAAGGCTGCCCGTTCTAATCCCACATGGGATGGTGGGGAAGCCCGCCCGCAACTAAGATTGAACATGGCACCTTGAGTTGAGCAGCTGCGAGCTGCCGGCGGGCAACCTGATGGCAACTGGACTTGGAGCTGAGCTAGCTGTGCACTCCACAACTAAGATCAAAGGACAACACTTGGCTGTTCCTCTTCCCCAATTTCCCAATAAAATCTTAAAAAAAAAAAAATTGAAGGACAAATAAAGGACTTTGAGTCCTTTAGCTTTTTCTTGTCTGGGAATCTCATACATAATAGTTTAGTGGTTACCAGAGGGGGAGAGGGGTGATAGATAAGGGTAAATGGGGTCAAATATATGGTGATGAAAAAACAGACTCTGGGTGGTGAACACACAATGTGATATATAGATGATGTATTACACAATTGTACACTTCAAACCAATGTAACTTTACTAACCATTGTTGACCCAATAAGCTTTAATTAAAAGCAAAAAGAAAGAAAAAGAAAAAAAAAAAGGTAAAGGATGTCATCAACACCAAACCAGAATTACAAGACATGTTAAGGGGACTCCTTTAAGAGGAAGAAGAAAAAAAAAATCTGAATAATAAATTAGCAATGACTTCATACCAATAATTACTTTCAATGTAAATGGATTAAATGTTCCAATCAAAAGATGGGGGAGGGGGCTGAATGAATAAGAAAACAAGACCCTTACATATGCTTCCTAGAAGAGAGTCACTTTACATCAAAAGACACACACACAGAGACTAAAAGTAAAGGGATAGAAAAAGATATTTCATGAGAATATAGAAATAAAAAAAAAAGCTAGAGTAGCAATATATGCATATATACCCCACACAATAACTTTAAAGCAAAGAGTATAACAAGAGATACAGAAGGACCTAGTAATTCTATTTCTGGGTATTTATCCAAAGAAACCCAAAACACTGCTTCAAAGAGACATGTGCATCCATATATTCATTGCAGCATTATTCATAGTAGCCAATATATAGAGGCAATCTGGGTGTTTACCAATGGATGAATGGATAAAGGAAGTACATATATACAATGGAATAGTACTGAGCCATAAAAAATAGTTAAATCTTACCATCTGCAACAACATGGATGGACCTAGATGGTATTGTGCTGAGTGGAGTAAATCAGACAGAGAAAGACAAATGCCATATGATTTCACTTATATGTGGAATCTGAGGAACAAAATAAATAAAACAGAAACAGACTCATAGATACAGAGAACATTTTGATGGTTGCCAGATGGGGAAAAGGTGAAGGGATTAGAAAGTGCAAATTGGTAGTTAGAAGATAGTCATGGGGGGCCAGCTGAGTGGCGCATTAGGAGTTGGCTTGGGATGCCAAATCTGAGCAGCAGGGCCGTGGTTTGGATCCCACATGAGGGCCAGTGATGCTGTGCCCTCTACAGATAAGATGGTGAACAACAGCTCGACCTGGAGCTGGGCTGCCCTGAGTCGCCGGCAATGGCGTAGGTTGCAGCCCCTGCTGCAGTGGGCTGCCATAAGCTACCATGTGGGCTGGCAGCCAGCGTGAGGGGCTGGCAGCCCAATGTGAGCTGCCAAGAGCCATCATGAGTGGCCGTCCAGAGGCTGGCGACTGATCTGCCTTACCTGGGAAGAGCACAATGATAATACCAACATGGGCCAGTGAAGTGACGTCCTCCACAACTAGACTGAAGTCATAGGGATGTAAAGTATAGCATAAGGAATATAGTCAATAATATTGTAATAACTGTGTGTGGTATCAGATGTGTACTAAGTTAATCAGGGTGATTGCTTTGTAAGTTATATAAATGTCTAATCACTATGTTGTACACGTGAAACAAATATAATATTGTATGTTAATTGCAATTGAAAAATAAAAATAAATAAATAAATAATATGCTTTAACAAGATTTTAATAGCAAAAGCTGTGTCTAACTAAATATTTGTTTTCAGTGTAAATACATTTGGAATCTAAAATAAGTCAGCAATAAATTAGTCAGCATGTATTCAAGCACCATTTATCAAACTTCTGTATGAAAAACTGCGGCCCTATTGTTGGTGTTTGACCTCTAACATCTTTTACGCACACTCTCCTTTTCCTTTTGACCCCCACATGTGATCAAGGCAATAAGAAAGCCTCCCTTGGCTACACAGGGGAAATTCAAACCATGAAGACTGTGTCCGTAGGCCCCATCTTCTAACCTCAATAAGACCAGAGCCACCTGCCTGCAAATCCACTTCCCCTATCTCCTTTGTCATTAAATAATTATGTGGTGGTTTATTATGTTTCTTCCTATTTCCTGTCCACGGGTGGTGCCTATGTGTCACTTATTAGTCATAACCTCCATAAATTTTGGAAAGGCCCACTGGCCAGCATCCAGCAGAGGATGCTAAGGATCCTAATAAAATAGCTGGCACCAAGAGCAGGGTGAGACGGCAATGATCACAGGTAGGAGGCATCTTCAATCTCTCCCTTTTGCTTCACTACCTGGGGCTGCTGCCCCAGATTTCAATGGCTCAGCAAGGGGTCAGCCGATTGATGGGCTTTTGCGCTGGTGTTCTGGGCTGTGCCTCTTTATGTTGGTGTGGCTAGATTTTACTAGTCTTAAATTGGTTTGGCCTGAGTTGGCCCTTATGCGTGAAGAAAGTGGAAAAGAGCCTGGCTTTTGCTCTTCCCTAGAGTTGGGAAAGCAGAAAAAGAATGGAGGCTGAGTTGCTTAGAGAGCACAAAGCCATCGTGGGATGTCTGACTGAGCCGCTCCCCAGGTGGCCATTACTTACTAGGTGGCATTCAAATCCCAATGGCATGGACCGCCTAGGTCAAATGTTGGGGCTGCTGTCCTTTCTTATTTCACAATATTTTGATCTATGTTGGGATTCCCCAATAAGGAAAAAAGTTAAACTAAAAATTCCCTAAAATATACTGAACCACAAAGGTATAGATCAAATTTCTAGAAGAAAAAAAAAATTGTGATAAAGATTCAAATTTGTTTCTGACAAATAAAAATCCTAGAGTGAAATTCAAAGTTTAGAATAAGGTTGCATGATGAAGAAAAAGGGGAATAATTGGCTTTATAGCTAAGATTCAAATCAGATACAATAAATTACCTATAATTAAATTTTTAGCCCTAAGGGTATGTCTTTTTAAATGGAACTCTAATTTTTCCATAGCAACCTAACAATATTAACTAATAAAGCTACCAAATTATAACCCCGGATATAAAATCTCCTAAAGGAAGGGATAATTAGTCTAGTGGTTTTTCTCTTTAATAGACCAATTAAGATAAAATAAAAATGAATGGTACCTGACTATGAACTATTATATTGGGTTGTCGGAAAAGTCATGACATGTTTTTGCAATTAAGAACATAGAAAAAAGACCTCATGACTTTTCTGACAACCCAATAGTTCTATGGTGTTTCCTATAAGTCTCTAATTCCAAACATTATTAAAATAACAAAGTCCATTCAATTGACTATTGGACAATACTTTGTTGTCACATTTGGCTTACATATTCTGTTCACTGTCTCTTTCAACAGCCTACCAGTAGCAATTNCATACACTGAATTTCTATTTTTGTTCAATCACAACTTCATATTTATTAAATGACCTAAATCCATGATTCCAATTCAGGAAAAGTTTTACACTGGCCTTTTAAAAAAGACAAACTCTTGAGTGTACCACTAGATGGCAGAAAAACATAAGAAAATTTCTATTACACACTCATTAAAATGCCCACATAGAACACTGTCTTACTTGAATTATATATATGTAAAAACATGATTTAACTATGCTTTAATTATCAATCAACCATGCTTTATCAATGTTTGTGAAATATATCTTTTAATATGCAGGATTTTATAATTTATTTGGTATGTGTATACACACATATACATGATATATAATATACTTTTGATGCATTTACACTGTGCGTGTGTGTGTGTGTGTGTGTACTAGCAAGTCATGTATCCTATATATGACAATACTTGAGAATAAAGCAAAATGTAAAGCAGTCTTATGATACCTTACATGTATTCACATGTTCTCTTGTGCCTAAGTCTATATTAATTTAAACTTTTATCTTTCTAAGAACATTTCAATATTAACTATTATTATATTAATAACCTCTAATACTGTACTTTTATATTATATACAAATGTATTTAAACTTCAATATTTTATTATCTTAAATTACTAAAAAATAAAATTTACAACTTACAGATGACTTCCAAATTCTCTTAATATTTACATAGGGTTACTGATTCATCAAAAATTCCAAACAGCTACTGATATTTGAAGGAATGTTCATTCTTTCATATTAGAACAATTTGGTAAAAAAAAAAAAAATTAGAATATCCTCTACTTATTTGACCAAAAGAGGCAAATTGTGTCTATACAGAAAGCAAACCATATATAGATAATACTCTGAAGTCTTATAGCTCTTTTTATCTGTTATATGCTTTTGACATTGCTAGCAACATGTTAAAAAAATAAGTATTTAGAAGCATTTTCTCATCTACTGTGAGTGTAAGCACTTCGTGGGCTGGGGCAGTGTCTAAGACATTTTCAATTTTTAGACACTCTTATCAAATAGGCAGTTTGATGGATAATTGATGACTTTCTTATTATATAACCTCAAAAGATCAAATCCTTCTGATAAATCTTTTGGAAAATGTAATGACCCATTCCCATTTATATTTTCCAACCAAATGGTTTCTCTAACCTCAGAAGCTTCTGTTTTTTTACTATCTTATATATTACCACTCACTGTCTTTTGGCTCTTTAAGTATAGTTTTGCATAAATGTCATTTCACAATCACCAACAGTTCACATTCTGACTTAAGCTGTGCAGTGGATAACGACAAATGAGAGCCCATAGTCACATTGAGCCCACCTGACTTGAACCCTCAACCCCTTTCATGATTTCCAAAGATTCTTAGGATTTCTAGTTTGACTTTCAGCAACTTCTACAATTTAATTCTTAGGCTAGACGAGACCAATTGGATAAAAAGGATCACCTATGGGTCATGTCAGTGGCCTCTGATTTCTACGCTTAATTGGAATTCTCCTAAAATGAAAAACAAGATCCATATTATTTATCCACGCACATCAAACTGCATCTGATTACTTTTTTAAACAGGCTACTTGTTCATCCCCCTTAGGGATTGTTTCCTGCCTTGTAGTATTCAGTATAAACACAGGTTTGCCAAATCTGTGTAATTACTATCTTAATAAGTACAGTTCTTCTTTTCTTATGGCAGAATAGTATTCCATTGTGTATATATAGCACATCTTCTTTATCTAGTCATCTCTCGATGGGTACTTTGGTTGTTTCCATTTCTTGGCGACCACAAATAAAGCTTCAGAGAACACTGGAGCACACATATCTTTTTTTTTTTTNACTAAGCACATCAAGAGGTTGATCTCATAACCATTGAGAGATTTTATTGATATTTACCTTTGCTACATTTCAATTTGCTACAGTATGGTTCTAATGACACCAAACCTATGAGTTTGATTTTGAAAATTACAACGTGAATCAGAAATTCTTACCAGCCACCTTTGGAATACACATAGGAGTAGCAGTTGATCTTTGACAAAAAGGTAGGGGATCATGATCAGCTCTTTGTATATCTACTAAGAGGTAACCATCTAAGAAACAATGCAACATGGATGTTGATAGTGGATTATGTTTAGAAGGGCAGAAATACTTTTCTAAGTACCTGCAGATTATTTCTTAGTTAAGATTACTATATTAAGAACCCACAGTTTTCTCAGTTGCCTCCCCAAACACTAAAATCCTATAACTCCAGTTCAGTTTCTACTCATATATCTCCATTCAAACATTTTTTAAAAACAAATATTCCCAGGCAGTAATCGTGTAAATGCAGTATCATAAGTTGTTAAATTTTTCCTCACTAAATTATTTCAGAGACTTTCCTTTAACTTTCATGTTTCAGCCAGAGTATCTAAATAAATCTTACATGTTAAGATCTTCACAGAGAAAAAACAGTGTTTGTGAGTTCCTGCTTGAATGAGAAGATGTTTTGAGGTTATTCATGTGGAAAATATTTATGTACAAATAAAAATCAAAATTAAACCATGTTGTTTTGGTAACCATGTCAGTGTATTGTATGACAGTTCTGTGGTAACTGATGTATGATGTGGCAATTGTTCCTTCCAAACAGCTAAATATTTTCCATATATTGTTTCTTTTTCCAAATAAAAAATACAGACAGCTCTGGAAAGTTTTGGAAATAAAACAAAAAGATTTTGACCTCTGGATCAAATAATTTTATTAATATTCAGTAACATGAATATCCAAAGAACAGCCATCAGCATATTTTCTGCATTCCCCTGACTTATTTTATATGAATAAGCAATCATCCACATATTAAAAATGGATATAATCTTGTAAAATATCACAAGCTTTTCTTTACCCAGAGATAACTGAGAAAAACTACATTAACTAAAAATTCACTACCCTCCATGAAAATAATATTACAATCTTCTTGAAAATAACCTTTCAATTTAACCGTTGTTATACTTAGTTAAAAAAAATCTTAGGAAATTTTACTAGTATGCTCACAAATTTAAAATGTAATATATCCATTGTCTGGACCTGCATATGACTTAGCTATTTTTTTTTCTAATTCTCTCTTAAGTAGAGAAATTATCAATAGACAAGAGAATGATTCCAAACTCTGTATTTGGTCTACTTTTCAAAAGTTATACTTTTTGTATAACTACACACAAAGTGGAAATTGGTTTTAGTGTGAGAAAACCATGTGAATTGTCCCTAGTAGGCACCCTATCAGCAGAACCACATATATCAGACCAATTGTCCAACAAGTTTTATTCTATTTTATGGAAAAATTTCAGGGATAAGTCAACGTGCTTGACTAATCTTGTTGAGCGTTTCACCTCTACTTCTGGT
Source organism: Hipposideros armiger (assembly GCF_001890085.2). Lineage (NCBI taxonomy): Eukaryota > Metazoa > Chordata > Mammalia > Chiroptera > Hipposideridae > Hipposideros > Hipposideros armiger. Next base: position 701,090 of record NW_017732224.1, on the reverse strand, counting down.
ACCTGTGTGAAGGGACTATTCTCTTCAGATTCATTCATTCAATACATATTTGTTTAGGAACAACTATATGCCAGACGCTCTGTACTGGTTATAATGGTAGAGAAAAAAATGCCATGATGACTAAATCTATTTCACCTGGGTACTGGGAATTCATAGTTTGAAGCCTACAGAGAGACTGAAATAGAAATGGATGAGCAGGAGGTAGGATGGAAAGACCTGTTTGAATTATACCTGTTTTAAAAGCACAAGTCAGAAAGAAGCCTCTACGCCTAGATTTTTTTTTTGTACTGTAAATAGCCAAAACTATTTTCAGCCCTTTGGGGGAAAAATGTTTTTCACTCCTGTATAAAAGAGAGTTTTGCCTTTAGATACAGAGAATTCATACTTCTGCTTATAATTTTGAGTCCTTTTACTCTCTGAATTTAAAGTGGTCATAGGGAAGTATCAGTTCTAGTTACAGATATTCCCTTCCAGTCTATAAGGACATAAAAAATGGCTCTCTTATAGCATATGACCATGGTTTGAATGAACCAACAGATATTGTATTTTTTCCATAGATATAACAAATTAAGCAATGTAGATGAAACAAAATTTCTTTTCTACTCTGTGGCCAATTTACATCACTGGGCTTGAACTTTAATCACAATTCAAATGAAATATCAAAACTCTTTCCTGAAAAACTCTGCTTATTAAGGTCTATTTTAACTTGAAGACAAGGCAATATTTATTCCAAATTTTCAAGTATGAAGTTTGTCTCACGTAATCATGTAGTAATGTGTTAATTCTAGGAGACTACAAAGATTCATGGCATATTGGAAGAACGGACAATATTCCACATAAATACACTGCAATTTTAAAGCTCAGTTCCATCAGAGCTCTCACCTCCCATTTTATTCACTAAGAATTTAGATTCATAGGGCCGGCCGAGTGGCGCGATGGTTAAGAACTGGCTTGGGACGCCGGAGGGCCCCGGTTCGGATCCCACATATGAGGGCCAGTGACACTGCCCTCCACAGCTAAGATGCTGAACAACAGCTCAACCTGGAGCTGGG
>NW_017732224.1:690578-694133 GCF_001890085.2 Hipposideros armiger | reverse complement strand
AAGATTTTATGCGTTAATCATGAATTAGAACATGGCAAATCAGTGCTTTAATTTCTAATTTTGAACTTTTCAGTGATTATAATTATTTACACTATGTTCTTAGGGTAAAGATTGCACAATTTTTAATAATCCATGTGCAGTTTCACTTTTAGGATTCTTATAAGCACCAGTAAAGTTGACTATGTTAACTCCTATCAAAATGAACATTTCATTCATTTTTACATAATTTTATAAAGACTGTGCTTTTCTTTCAGGATGCCATATAAAGATGCAAAAATTAGATCATTAATGCTACTTGGGTATAAATAAAAAGTCATTTTCCAAATGAAAAGTAGAGAAACTAATGGACTCAAACTGAACTTTCTCAAGGAAATGCAAACTAATCTATATGTTTGCTTCTCTTTTCTATTGATATTAAAACAAATAAATCATGTGTTTGTTATTTTTATAATGAATTCCTTTGTTGTGCATAATATGTGTAATCAGTGGTCTCCACACTCCAGGAAATTTTAATACTTGTATGAGCCAATTCTCATTATATTAAGAAAAGTTCCTCCTCTTAGCTACGGATGAAAGTACAGGCCCAGTGAGTTTTTCATATATGCCAGCCTTTGCTCACGAAAGAGAACATATTTAGCAGGGCAGAGGTGAGTGATAACAAGCTGTTTTTATTGGGAAAACATTTCAAAGGAAGCATATTAACTTGTCAATATTGTCCTTGAGTATATTGAGCATTTTAAGTAGTAAACACTGCTAAACTTTTCATTTTGATGTGTTTGATTATAGAAATGCATGACATTCTCTGTGTATGTCATTTATATTGGAACCGTTTATACCTGTTTTTGCTTGTGGTTTCCCCTTCACTTAAGAAAGCAGACTCTATCTCAGAGAGAAGAGATTGGATGTGCAGCCAAGAGTCTTTCTATCCTTCTAAATTGTAGGCTTCTAAGTCACTTCAAATATTTTTTCTGCTTTTAGAACCTATTAAATTCTAAAGTTAGTGTTAAGACACCAAATATTCAGCGATGCCATAAGCATTTTTATTCAAGATATGTACCGTAAAGAACCAGTGCAGGCACAACTGCTTAAAGAACAGCCACGTGGTAACTACTGTACAGTTACAGATACTGACACTATATGTGAGAGCTAGCCAGAATTTTNAAAAAAAAAAGAATTTAGATTCATGATACAGTAGATTATTATATAAAACTTTGAAAGAATTCCAAAATCATAGTTGGCAACATTCCACAGAAGCCTCGTGGGCTGTGATGAACAGACTTTTGAACTGAGAATATCAGGGTCTTATCAAGAGAAAAGCCATGTTATCTGTATATTATAATGAGAAGAAATCACATAACTCCTTAAAGCATTAATAAAAGGGTCTTCAGCCTATCAGCCACCTTCTAATAAATCAGAAATCAAGAAGTAGTCATTCATTGAACCTCTGAATTTAAATCACTTAATATGGCTGTAGAACAGTTTCTGATCAGAATAACACACTTAGCTGAAAAGGATTACAAATTTGCACACGGTGTCCCTGAGTTAGAAGATTGAATAGTCAACAAAGGCTTTGAAAAAGGAGGAAAATGTGTGTGTGTGTGTGTGTGTGTGTGTGTGTGTGTGTGTGTGTGTGATAGTTCCTGAATCTAACTCTAATGAGAGAGTAAATAAGGGTGTATCTTATAGGCCAAATGAAGCCCACAGATATGTTTTCTTTGTTATGTGTGTGCTAATATTTGCTACTTAAATGAAAATTCCTTGAAGAGAATCATGCATTAACCAATTTGTCAGTGGCCCCACTATTTCCTATTGTCTTACATACAGCCCAATTCATACAATTATGTTCTTTAGGAGCCTTTATAAGTATTTAAATTTCTAGTCCATGCTCTACATAAACTATCCTACCTCTTATCTGAAACATTTTTCTGTGAAATCTGAAGGTTTTTTATCCGAGAATTTAGATTAAGGTTGCTTCTGAGTTTCATTTAGACATGAACCAGTTTACTCTTGATTTGCCCATCTGGTTGCTGCTTGCCATGCCATTAATTTGAAATTTGCAGAATACATGCCCCATATTTTATAATGTGATATCATTTAGCTTTCCTGAGAATGAAAAATTTACATTTTTGTGAAATATTTGCTTGGATTACAAATAATAATAAAAGTGGTCAGATAACCAAGATCTGAATATATGAGTCAAAAGATTATAAGCATTACTGTTTTTCAGCTGAGTGTATAAAGTATATACTTGTCATACTGGGACTAGAAGCGTTTTGTTTGGATTTATGGAAGTCAATTGTCCATGGATACCCCTTGGACACCCCAAACTGAAGAGTTTAACCAATTTGCTCTTAAGAACTGATATGCTTTACCATAGGCCACTGCTGTGAGTGAAATTGACTTAGATTACAAAATCTACAGTCACAGCAAGGGTCAAGGACAAATCACATCATTGCTTGAGAGTCTCCTGTGAGCTACAAGTCAGTCTGAGAAGAAAATCGAGAAGACATGAGGACAGAAAATAAACAACAGAAACCTCAAAAAACAATAACTACAAAAAAAGTGTTATGTGTTTGTAGAGTTTAAATTCTGCCTCACTAAGGTTGCTGCCATTCAGTTACAATCTGCTTCTTTATTTGTCTAAGATTTTAGTTGAGCAGTTTTGTAGAGATGGTTATATTTAAAAATTTCAAGTTTTCTAAAATACTCAGCTTTCAATATTTATTTACCTCTTATAATAAATTAAGAACAGAGACACATAAAATGCATACACAAGGTGGTTAGTGCCATCTTGTTGACAACACAACAAGCTAAAACAGAAACAATTGTAGTAATTTATTTCCAAGAACCCCAAGGGTAATTTCTTATGCATCGTTGTGTATTCACATACATCTGTGCATGCAGGCACACACATACACACAGAGCTTATTTTTATAAATGATATTAGCACTCTGGACATTAGTTCTTATTGCTAAATTAAATTAAATTGCTAAATTAAATTTTATAGTTTTTTGTGACAACTTCCTGTTTTGAACATTATCTTACTAATAGGCTGGAATTGCTTGCTAATCATTGGGTTAAAATGGTGCTGCCCCTTCTTTAGTTAAGAACCTCATTATATCTTATAAGTGTCTTGTTGACAGTATTTAAGTGCTGTTCAAAAGCAAGGTCCAATATCACATGCATTAGAGTACTCTACAATGCTTAATATCGGTGCATTTCCCCCCAAAGTTCCATATAACAATCCCTGGGATTATGCAGTAAAATCTTGATTGTGAACACCCCATATATTTTGATAATCATGTTTTTTACTCTATACCTGTATTGCAATATTATGTGTAAATGGTAGACTTCTTAGTGATTATAGGTATAATTCTACCATTCATTAATTGAAAATACACATAATAAATTTACACTTTCAAGCAAAATTTTAATGTTAATTTATCACAAAACTTTCAGTCATTCATTTATTCATACTACTGTAATGCTGACACTGGTCCCTTCATTGAGATATAAAGAGTATTCCCATTACCGGAGTTTGTTTCAACATTATGG
>NW_017732224.1:660694-686213 GCF_001890085.2 Hipposideros armiger | reverse complement strand
ATTGCGCTCCTCCCTGGCAAGGCACATCAGTCGCAGGGCCCCTGGACGGCTGCTCACTGCGGCTGCTGGCCGCTCACGCTGGCTGCTGGCTACACACAGCAGCCCATGGCAACCCACTGCAGCAAGGGCTGCAGCCCACGCCCTCGCAGGCGACTCAGGGCAGCCCAGCTCCAGGTTGAGCTGTTGTTCAGCATCTTAGCTGTAGAGGGCAGTGTCACTGGCCCTCATATGTTGGATCCGAACCGGGGTCCCCTGAAGTCCCAAGCCAGTTCTTAACCATCGCACCACTGGACCGGCCCAGCACATATATCTTTATGGATAAATGTTTTCAGATTTTTTGAGTAGATACCCAAGAGAAGGATTGCTGGTTCATATGGTAATTCTAGTCCTAATTTTTTGAGGAACCTCCACACTGCCTTCCATAGCGGCTGCTATGGAAGGATCCAACAATTGCATTTCTCAGAATTCAGGATACTTAACAATCTAGCAATTTTGAATAACAGCAAAAATTATGATGATAACAACAACTTCAACAACATGGATTGATACCTTATCATAGATCAATCCCTGTCCTAGGAGCTTAAAGGGATGTAATAGTTTCTGCTAGATTTAGCTGAGATAACCTTAAAAAGTTCAACAACAAAAGTTTTTCTCACTATGTCACCTTTAGGCTGAAATTATCCACAGTTTTGCAGTCCAATTTTTTTCATTTGGATTCCAGGCTAAAAAAGCAGATCCTATCTCAGCCTTACTGAAAAGATAAAAGCGGAAAACCTCACATTTTAATGGGGGCATATTTTTCTTGATTTAATTAATAACCTCTTCTATATAATCTATTTTTCCTAATATTTTGGATTTGGTCCATTAATGTGTTGAGATTGCTCCTGTAATCATCCTAGGAAAATTAATCTTTACCGCATATCAATTTACCAACAGCTGGAAAAATTCCTCACTCGTTCTTTCATCTCAAAGGAAGAATTTTCGGTGAAGAAAAACAATCGATATAATCTAGTTAATCATTTCCTAAAAGTTCTATCCACAATATCACTTTAATGAAAAGAATAGCCACAACGCTCGATGAACAATTTTTACCTTTTTCCCAGATAAAATGAATGTTGAAAATTTGAACAATGTAGAAAGAAAAATTCACCAACCAAAGACACTAACTAGTCTTTAATAGTATCCTGCTAAACTTTAAATATGTGCCTGATCTGTTTTGTTTGAAGTTAGGAGAAACTTAGCAACTATAATTTCACCATTGAAAAAACGGTTCTATTTGGGTAGCTTCCTTGTCTCTTTTGCATTGATAAGACTATCAAACTAGAAAAGTAAATTCTTATCAGTTAAACTTATGTTCTACCTGTTAAGTTTCATTTGATGTTCTCTGAACTTTGCACATCTGCTTATAATAAGAATGAACTATACGCAAGGATTTACTAAGTACGAGCCTAACAAATGTTTAGGAGAAAGAAACATGTTTTTCCCCACATTTTATATTTTCTATTAAGATATTCCCTTTTTTACAACACAAGCCATTGTTAAGACACACACTACTTATGGCCCAGGATGTTCTCAATGTCATTCTTAATTGATTGTTGCACAGTTGATTCCTCACTTGATCCTCATTTTAAGTACAGTAAATATGGTAAATATTGTCCCTGAATATTCTGTCTTTTATATCTCTATTATATTTTACATTTGTTAATATTTCATATCTCTTGATTTTTCAAGGACATTTCAAATTCCATTGAAAGTTAAGGTAGTTGTAGTGTTAATCAAAAGATATTGTGTGCTTTTTAAAACACACACACACACACACACACACACACACACAAGTACCCTAATGGCTTAAATATTTAATCCTATTTTGAGAGTTTATCAATCTAGGAGTTACCTAACTCTTATGAAATATTACCAATCTGCTTATAATTCTTCCAGATGCTGGAGAGAATATAAAGGAGTTACAGACAATGTCCTCATCCACAAGAAGTTTAGAGTTCAACCATCTATATAACATCTCGACAGAGCAAAATTACTTCTTCCTCTTTCTCTTATTTCCTGCCAAGTTTTCCTCAGCTGCTGAGAGTTTCTATGGCTCCTGTCCAAGGAGTTTTTGCTACATAATCAGCACAAAGTGTTTTCTGAAGAGTATCGGTATACAAACCCCTATGAGAACAGCTTCTGGACACATTGGTCAACAGTTTCTTGAATTGTCTTCCTCTTCAGAAAAGAATACTCAAGGCAATATGTGGAAAGGATCACCAACCTCAAGCTGAGCTTCACACTTACATATGAATAAATGTGTCTGGCTGTTATCAGGGTATGACATGTGCTGTTACTTAATTGGATTATCTATGAAAAACTAGCCTTCTAGAAACTTTCTAGTTCTTACAGCAATTCATCTGATATTTGCTATAAGGTAAAAGGAGAAGCTTGCAAAATTTTGAGTATGAAAATTAGGACAGCTCCTCAGTCTTTTTTAAGGGCACTACTGGATTCTGGGAAGGGCAATCCTTTATTGTGAGGGGCTGTCTTGTGCATTACAGAATATTTAACACCCCTGCCTCCAAGCAATGTCAGTAGCTCCCTCCTCTCAGGGATTGTTACCATTAAAGCGTCTGAACTATTTTACCCAAGTGTCTTGGAAATAGAAGAGGTATTACAGGCTCTGAGAACAACTGTTATACCTAAATTTATTTTATTCCATTAGCATTATAAATTTCTATATTTGAAACATATATATGGTATTAAGCACAGGAAGGTTTCAGCAAATATAAATTTCTAATGATTACTGTTACAATGTCAGATTAAACCTTCAGTATTATTATTACTCATTCTTCAATTAGCCTGAGTGATCTAGGAATAAAGAGAATCATACTCTTTGTACAGATGCAAAGAATCTTGGAAATGATTGCAGTCCATTCCCTTTATTTTACAAAAGCAAAAAAAAAGCATCAAAGATAAATTAAACAGTGGATGTGGTCACATTTGGGTTCTGAGTGTCTGAAGAACGGGATTGTAATCCATGCTTATTTTAATAAAATGACCCAACATTCAAAGAAGGAAGAAGTGAAAAATAGACATACCAAGAAATGTTTTTAGTCAAGTGCCCAACCTAATCTGTGAAATTGGGGCTATTTCCGTGTTTCATACAGTTCTCAGTCTAGCACAATTAGAGCATCTTAGAGCAAACTTTGTTTTCACAGAGAAAACATGTCTTTGTCCTCCCTTCCATTCTAATTGATATAAATGGAGCCCACACAGAGCTATCACACCTAAGTCTTTTACTCAATGATTAATGCAATCAAACTGTCTTTGGTGGATGACACTGTCTCCTAACTGTGGGGTTCTGAAGTGTTGTAAATATTCTTTTAAACATTTTATTGCTAATTGCCCATTGTTCTTAAATAAGGTAGTCAGTTTCTTTAAACACTTATGAACATAAAAATAATAGATATTTTGTGATTAAATCAGATTATTCATGAAGTAATAATGACTCTAGATTGGAAACCATAGAACATGACATATGTGTCCCACAGGTTAATATTTAGTTCTTCCTTGTGCTAGAATGCCATCTTGGGATGGAAAATAGATCTTTTGTGAAATTCAAAGATTTCACTACTATCATTTCTCCTCTTGTCTTGAAGCTTGTCATTCTGTCACAGAGACAATAAAATTAATTGGGCCCAATTTATTATTCATAGAGCCTGGGATGCTTATATTATCTCAGTATTTCCCTTTTCTGGGTAATATCAAACTAATTACTACTAAATGAGTCTTTCCATTATCTTCCAAGGAATCAAAGTAAAAATGTCCAGGCTAAAATTATATTTTATATTTTTCTTTTTTATTATTTTTGAAAGAGAGACAGTGTGCATGCTACTTTTGTATCTTTTATGAATTTTATGCTTTTTCTATTTAGGATAGTAATGAATCAAAATCCTGGCTCTAAAAATCTTAAATACTTTACTGTTTCCACTTTGCCCATACCCCCTTTCTGCTAACTACCACTCCTTTGTCCAAAATTGTATTTGGAAATTAACCCTGTAAATTTGTCTCAGGGCCCCTTACTTGTGATAATACCATTCCCTTTGTACTTCTCATGTGAGATGGGGAAAAAATGAGAGATTGGGAATCTCCCCTGATACAGTCTAAGTTTTCTTATTCCCATTCCATTTTTTTTCTCCTAGCATTAATTCACATTTCCACTACCCTCATTTCATCCTATATCCTCAGCCTCTTAAGATTAATGTGGCCCTAGTAATAAGTTGGCAGTTGAAGGAGTCACTGAAGTATGAAATATGTGGTTCTTTCATGCTTGGATAACTAAAAGGTAGCCAAACTACTTCTATTAAACGTAACAAAAAATCAGACTGAGAATAGCATGATAAATTTTGACAAAAGTCAATCTATTCAAAAGGTTACAGAGTTCTTGACATCAGGGAATTTAAATAGCAAATGCCTCTTAAACATCTGGAGTATTATGAGAAAGCAAAGAGATATCCAGTTAATTATAAACTCTGTTCAGATGAGTGGATTTGTAGAAATGTCTCATCTCCTTGCAACTGCATAAGACTCTCATTCCTCCAAAACAGTATTTTGAAATGGGTCATCAAATGTCCTTTCCAATTCCCTCATTGTTATAATTTTCCTGGTGTATTTACTAGGTGAAAAGAATGAAAACATTGTAAGTCCCTGTGGTGAGTTTTTAGAAATACTTTTTTTTTCTTATGTTGATCTATTTTGAGGAAGATGGCGCATTCCATATTGATTGTCTCAGTAGACATTTTCATGCTCTGTTACCACTCAGAAGGAAGGAAGGAAGAGTTTCTGGTTGTGCCCATAATTCAAAATTTCAAAAGATTATAAAATTGGTCTAGTATAATTTCACAGAGAAATTTGATATCTTTACCTGACACCCTATACAAAAAAAAAGGAAATATTTATATTTCCATTGACTTTGGAAAATAGGTTTTTTTCTGCAACTTGTTGTTATCAATTCCTTCATATGTTCACATATGCTGAAACAATATGCAGAGAGAGCTGAATGGAAAATAAAACAATCAATCTAACATTGCAAATAAGTGCCAAATAAATGGCTCTTGCTGAAGAAATAAGTGACTTTCCAGACCTCAGATCCTTAGGTTAAGTACTTATACAGCATAAGTGGGGTCTTGGGAAAAACCCAGTTGCTAAGGTTGCATTGCTCTTTCACCTGTTATTTCCTTCTCATTACAGAATAGACTCGAATTGATAGTGCGAACACATACTTGAATTTTCAGTTTTATATTATGGTAAACTGTCCAAAATTTGTGGTGAAATGATTTTCAACATAAAAGAATGAATAGAAAATATAGACACAAAGATTAAACCCGTTTATGCCTCAGGCCTAGTTGGATTACTGAAATATGTGTGAAGACTCAAGAGTCTTGTAAATGTTGTCGCCTCCACCTCATAAATTCCATCCCTTTGTCCTCAAAGAAAAATGTATTGTAATGCTTCTTGTTGTTAATTAGTTAACATTTTGATGGTTAAAATATTAAAGCAATAAAATATTAATGCTAAAGTTAGAAAAAATAACTCTATAATAGACATAGTTCCTTTTCTTTTTGTTTCTATTTGAGGTATATTGGATTTTTTCTTTAAAAGAAAAAAAGCTCATCATGGCTTGCCTCTGTCTGTGTGTGTTATTTCATTTTAATAAGTGAGTACTATTACTTCCTGGAGAAATCACACATCTCAGAACAGAGGTGGTACAAATCATAAGGTATAAGATTTACAATAACTTCAGGATGAAACTGTAATAAAATGTTAATGAATGTTATCTTCCTAATTAAAATTAAAATGTAATACCATAACAATATACCATAGTAAGAATATTTAAATATGAAGTTGTAGACTGCTTTTATTTTAATTAAACTTTCCAATTTTTTTTTTCAACTATGGAGTCATTGACAGATTTTTTTTCTTTTTGCTAATGAGGATGTCAACTTTGATGACTGACAGATGTACTGTAAATGTTATGACCATGTTGTCTGAATTTCTATATTCTTTCTATATTTTTTGGAGTTACAACTACTATTACATAACCACACTTATTTTTAATTTAATTTTTAATATATACTCAATATTATAAATAACATTGAACACATATGTACATAACTCCCTCCATGAATTTCTGACTATGGCTTAAGGATTAAATCCCAGAAGAAAATTATTGAATTCAAGCATGTTAACAATGTCCCCAAAAGTTGTACCAATTGCCCTGCCATAGACTAGGTTCCCGGTAATCTTCATCAGAAGGCATCATCACTTCTTAACATTAATTTCAAAATGAATTGGGAAAATGATAACAAATTTTGTTCACAATGTTATTCAAAGAGAAATCTAAACCTTTATGTCACTGAAAAACAAAAATGATAAAAGCCAGAAATACTTCTAAGCACTTTAATTTCTTTAAATAAAAAATTTTAAAACTGATTTCTACATTTTCTTTAATTTAAATAAATTCTTAATTTACACTTTAAAATCTGCTTCAAAAAGGAAAGCTTTCCAACATAATGAATCAGTAAATCCTGTGCCATAAGTTAATAAAAGTTAATGATTACACAGCTTAAGAAGGTATAGAATCTTAAATTTTTAAAAAATTTATTTTGTGGTTTGCTTACACATGCATTTAATTATAATGTACTGAGTAATTTCTATGCCCCTAAAAGTTAGGCTTTANTATATATATATATATATATATATATTCAATTTAGAAATCTTGCTGCTAGAAAGGGTATAGCATAAAATAATACATTGTTTTACCTGAAAGATCAAAATCGGTGGCTTTGCCTCTGTAAAACATATGTATAAGAGGGACTACTATTGCAAGAATAGCAAGGGCTGTTTCCTGAGGAATAGATGGCATTGGTTAAGGTGTTTATTAACGAGTCTGATGTCTGACAAGATGATAGTTTGCCTCATTAGGTTTGAAAATAGATAGGTATGTGCTATCTTGGGGGTAGTCACTTGTTTTCTCCTTGCAATATGCCTAATAAGTTTGCATTTACTAGCAACTAAATTTTGACATGTGTAGAACAATTCTATATGTAGAATAATTCTTTATTACTTTTCAAATGATTTGACAATTTCTACAACTTTGAAATAAAGATATCATAAAAATAAGTAAGATACTAAGTACATACTACAAATTAAGAATACAATTTTGAAAATCATCTCTGCAAAAGATTTTTGGAAATGCCTGTTATATTTTCAGTACTTGATAGTTATTTCAAATAAAGATATTACATACTAGATGGCATTAATTTCTATGCTTTATCACTAACATATATTAGACCTTTCCAATGTAAATTAAAATTTCCTGACCTAATATACGGTATATTTTAAATAGGTAGAAGACTAACCTAGTGCCCATGAATAAGATTTTATGCGTTAANTACAAGTTATAAAATTTGCAAAACATTAGCACTTAAAGGAACTGATGGGTCACTGCTATCTCTCTCATATTTTTTATTTATATAGAAGAAAACTGGGTCCTAAGGAAGTGAAATGATGTGTGCAAGGTGACACTACACATTATAGAAAGCTGGGCCAGGATTCATGATTTTCTGACTTCTTATCTGATGTCCTTTCTGTTACCGAGCTAATGGCACAGATGTGAGGTGCCCACTTTTCCAGTGGGTAAATTCGGATATTTTAGTATAATGAAATGTCATGTTATGCAACATATGAAGAGATGCCTGTATAACTTGCCCTCAAGCATGGCTTTTCTGGTATTCTTACACTGTGCTTGTTTCACCAATAGATGGCACACTTACTGCTTAGAGTTTTATGATTTAACAGTGGTTACCTACAGAAAGTCTCCATTTACTTGGACTTTAAGAGTACGCTGTTATTTTTAATCAAGCTGTGCTTAATAAAAAGGACTATGTAAGTTTCTCAGTTTTTTTTTAAGTTTCTCATTTTTGTTTAAAAAAATGAATCAACTGTCAATGTTTATAACAATACGTTATAAGTCAAATCAATATGTATGCCAATCAGGAAGAGAAATTTCCTTCTGAATATCATCTACACATGCCTTCTATATTCCTTTAGAGGGCGAATGCTATATGACAGCATATACAGTGCAGTTCTGCATATTTGATCCTCCATGATATACCTTTTCATACCAGTCCTAGCTTTATCTCTGGGCCTACCTTTGTACCACTCTGCTACATATTGTTCAACCAAAGAATAAACTATTAAGTGATTGGAATTTATTCCTCAATGTTAGATGTGTTCTAATCTGCTTTGTCAACTTTCTTAACATAACTAAATCAACTGTATTGTAGAGCTACTTCTTATTTTCCACTTTCTTAAAATACCCATTTAGGAAAACTTTGTATTCTATACTGAAATTATTCTAATTTTTAAAACTACTACTTGAAATTTGGTTATGAAGTAGAAAAAAAATCCAAGGAACATGCAAATGCTAGATTATTTCTGAGAAATATTCTTTTCTTAAATACACTAAAGTAATTAGAATGATCTATAAATGGACATATGTGCCAATAATTCTCAGGTTTTATCAGAAGCATTTTCTAGGCATTCTGATATCACATCCAAAGTCACTACATGTCAATAGCTCATGTGTACTGCTTAGTGGTATGAAAAACAAAAAGAATTTATTCATCCCTAAAAACTAGGTCATTAGCCTGCAGTTTCTGGAAAGGCAGAAAAAGACAGTGCTTTATTAAGATAGAAAGAATCTCTCACCCTTTAACATTCTGAGTGAAAATATACAGCAACACCCCTCATTTGTTGTCAGCTTAGTTCTTGGCTTGCTGATTTCTCCTTCACTACTTCCATTATCATTCTTGAGAGTTTCAAGTTGATCCATCCAAAACCTTTCACTCTTCAACTTCTAAGTTTATTCCCTCCTGGATCTTATCTTCATCACTATCAATCAATCCCACTTCAAAAATCTGTATTTTAAACATCCCATTTCACTACGAGCTTCTAACTTTCTTGTTCAGGTACTGAAGTAATAACACCCCAACTCTGGGTCTGCCTTTCGTAGGCCTCCAGTACTTGCCTCTACCTTTTCACTCTCCAAATTCATTTCTTTCACCTCCCTCTACACTTCTGTCCTCACTGCTCTCTTTACCCAACCGAGATTCCTTAGATTCCTTGAATGACTGGGCAGCAAGATGACCCATGCCTTGCTAATGTTCTTGTACTTCTCTCCCTCTGACCTACTTGCTGGCAACCACCCACCTGTGGTTAAATCCAACAATCAGCAACCAGTCTCCTCAGTTACTATGTGTGGCTAGGGGGAAAAAAAAAAAATCCCTCCACTGTTGGGACTGATCTCACTTTAAATTTATATTTATAAATTTCAAATGGGCACTCAACACAGAACAATTCCACTACACTTTCTTCAAACTCTTAAGTTACTATTTCACACTTTTTCTTCTCTCTCCAAACATACCAATCTCTTCCATTGTACACTGAAGATACTATATCAAATGTCATTGAAAATAATTTGTTACCATAAAAGTGGATCTTATCTTCCTGCAACCAAGTGCACTCATTTATCTGTGTCTGTACTCACGTAGTCTCTTTCTGCCTGCTACAAAGAGATATCTTCGCTGTTTTCTAAGGCCCTTTTCTTCATATACATAGCCTGAAGATCCCCATTCACTCTTGCACATCTATTGACTTTGCTTTGTACAATTACATGTGCAATTAGCCCCTTTCTCTCTGAATCACCCAGGTTTGTCATTCCTAAGTTATTTCCAACAGCAAAACAAACAAAAATAACAAAGTCTTAACATCACTCCATATTAAAAAAACAAAAAAAACCCTTCACAATTCCCACCAGCCACCATCTTCTGTTCATGTTCTCTGCTCGCTTTCTGTTAAAACACCTCAGAACATTTTTCTATACTTACTGACCCTTCTCTGTCACCTATAGTCCTCTCCTCAAACCACTCCATGTGGGTTTCAATCCTCCTTCCCTTTTACTAAAATTATTTTTAAAATGTCTTTAGTGATCTCCATGTTGCAATATATAATCACTGTAAGCTCATAGCATAGTTGTTTATTCTTTCCTTCTTAATAGACTGCAATTCATTAAATGGCTGTAGCGATCTCCATGTTGTGATGTCTATTCTTAGTAAACCCATTTCAGAGTTGTCTATTTCCTCTTTCTTCATAGACTTTTTCTTTAGGTCCTGTGACACCATATCCTTCTGAGTCTCTTTTTAACTCAAGATGGTAAGTAATAAAAACACAAAGAATTGTTGTGAGCATTAAAGGAAAAAAAAATAATAGATCATAATATGCTTGTCACACAATGTGCAATAATATTATATTATTATACATCAGTACTGTTCCCATTTCTTTGTCTTTTTTTTCTATTATGCTGCGCATATGTGGTTTCCTTTTTGGTTTTGGATTCTCTCTCCAATAGTATAAGTTTAAATTTTCTCTGTATAAAGAATGAAAGTAGAATAAGTAGAACAATTAATTATACAGAGCATTTGCTCAATGTGCAACCACTCTGTCCGGAACACCAGGAGTACGGCTCACGTGCTACAAAATCCCTCTAGGCCACATATTCTCTGTTAACAAGTATAGCTTATGACCGTTTTGAATTGGCAGTCACATTGGAATGTGCAACAGTGGATGGTCATTGAGTACCTTCTATGTTTTCTTTAATCCGAAGGCTATTAGAAATGTACAAAATATAGCCTCTGACCCTAAAGAGTAAATCATCCACTTCAAGGGTGGGTGGGCAAGATTCTTTTTTTTTTTTTTTTTCGATAAAGGGCCTGATAGTAATTATTTGAGGGTTTGTGAGCCAAACAGTCTCTGTGGCAGCTACGCAGCTCTGCAGCTGTAGTGCAAAATCAGTCATGAACAATGCATAAATAAATGAGTGTGGCTGTGTTCCAATGCACATTTATTTATGGAAACTAAAATTTGAATTTCATATAATTTTCACATGCCATGATGTATTATTCTTCCTTTGATTCGTTTCAATGGCTTGAAAATCATTTTGTAGCCTGTGGGCCTACAAAAGACAAAGAGTAGGCCTCATTCGGCCTGTCGTTTATAGTTTGTCAACCTCTGACCATTTTAAAACATGAGAAAATATTTAGGAAATATTTTGTGGCTAACACGTGATAGTGAATTGTATGTTTTTCTGGTATAGTCTTTATGTGATTTTGGTGACCTAGCCCATTCATATTCATCAGATAGCCCATCTGATGGATATGAATATTAATTCTCGCAAAAGAATGTCAAAATGCGATGAGATAAATCCTTCTACCCCCACCTGTTAGAGATAACTATGTAATTAGTTATAACTATCATCTAGATATTTACTCTTCTGTTCATATCAGGCCAGTCTCTCATTCCCAGCTTGGATAATTGGGTTTACTGCACGTTATGGGAACCTGGAAAATGGCAATTCTCAGAGTCAATTCCTTTCTGGCAATCATTCAAGAATCCCAAGTTTAAGCCATTTCTTGTCCCATGGGGGAGAAACCAAGTATTCAATCCTAGAGAGAAAGAGGAGTGGGTGAAGCACAGTTCTAACGGCTGAAGAAGTCAATCTCTGAACCCATAGTCCATCTGATAGATGACGTGTCAATTAATCTCTTTGGGTAACTGCGATTGTGAAAGACAACCATAGCATTCTGAGATACCTTCTTACTTTCATTTATCTCACTCGCCAAGACTTCGCAACGCCAGGGTTGAGATGTACGGTGTAAGAGAAGTAGTCTAGTTGTTTAGACAAGTGAACATCCCCATGAGGTCATGAAAGGAAGCAATTAAATCAGATTGAAATAGTTTCTAGTGGAAAGGTTACCTGGGTAAAAGGAATGTTGGAGTAGGTGGATTTATAAAATATTTTAGAGAGTCCACAAATCTGTTCTATTTTAGAGACCAAAAATGCTTAAAAATAAGTTGGCAGAGCAAGATGTGTTTGCCTTTTATTAATGGAATGTAGCACTCATTCACAGTTATGAGTTAAAGATCACTCGTTACAGCATGAAAAGTCCTGTATTTGATGATATTAATCCCTTCTAAAGTTATAGAAGCTAAGAAGTATAAATGTATTCTCTAGGTTTGGCATCTGTTTCAGTTTTCCATCTCGCAAAGTGAATGTCTGCTAAATTCACTGCCTTAAATTATGTACAAAGGTTGCAGCTAATCTATGATCTTTAACTGAAGACTACAATTCTAGAGTTTAAACATGAGTTCAATAAATAAATTACTGTTAGAAGTGTACATATGTTATAGGAATATCCACTGAACCTTGAGTAAACTCTTTAATTCATAATTATCCTCACATGCTATGCAAGAAATAATGCCATGTAATATTTAATCTTTTTAACAAGTTTTCTATACTTTTAAAAAAATGAGGCCATATTAATTTTGTAAACTAACTCAAATTTTTTGGCAGCAAACAAGAAATATGACAATTAATGAAGAACATAAATTTAATTTTGTACTTCTATGCCATTGATTTACAACGTCAGATATGAATATGTGGGGGAAAAACATAAGCCCGGTAACAATGGTAATGCGATCATTCCAAAAACCAAAGTCAAGTGCACATGAATTTCCTGTTTAACAAGTTTGCATGCAAAAACCTTTTTCTGACCAAATGTATTTGAACATAATTTTTATTTGATTTTCGGCCCCCTCATGTAATTGCCTTTGTACACAGCATAATGGCTAGTGCCATCCCTTGTTTTACATTTGTTTTGCTTCCTGATGTTGAATGAACAATCAGTGTTTACAGATTAGCAGCAGTTGTAGTCTTCTGACTTTTACTCCTTTCAAACTGGCAAATGAGAAGCATTTTATATTTGTTGCTCTGGCATTTTTAGAGTAGCTAGGACATTCACAGTGCAAACCACTGTTATTCATACTGTTATAATTCCTTTGCAGTTAAGTCATTACTAGCAATCATAGCAGGCTTGTAGTACAATACCTTATTTGGGAATGTCATGTGAGATGCCTACAGCAATACAAAAAAGAAAGGCCAACTTGTCTGGCTGAGGAGGAATTTATTGTGAGCCCCCTGGCAGGGAGAGCTTTTGGAAAGTATTATGTGCTTCTGTGGGGTGGATCATATGAACCTGAAATGGAGCAGGTGCCCTGAGCCTCAAAGGAGAGGTGCTATAAAAACCCAACCACACGGCATTTCTTTCAGATTTTATCAAAATTCCAGTTGCATTTCTTCTACACAAACAGCCTTAGCACAAATAACTTTGACAATTAAAATATGAACCAAATTGAGCGAAGGTAAGCAAAACCCACAAAGAAACGAAGACACTCTGAACATTGAGCTAGCTCCACTCCCCCTCACCTTGCTGAGAAGGAAACGGGAAAGACAAGTTCACCGTCTTAACTACAGACCAGTTGCTTTGAGTGCCTGTAATTTGCTGTGAGCTACTTTATCTTGAAACAGTTGTTTCAAAGTAAAAGTGGAATGAGGACCTTAATTCCTCAACCCCAAAGGCCTCAGGAATTTAATGTATGCTGCCCTAGGGTAATTTAACTCCTGGTCCTGCCTCAGACTTATGCCCCGCCTCGAGAGATGATTTGGAATTTTTTAAAAAGTGGTTCCATATAAAGAAAAACAACAAAAGGG
The DNA here is from genome assembly GCF_001890085.2 of Hipposideros armiger. Taxonomy (NCBI): domain Eukaryota; kingdom Metazoa; phylum Chordata; class Mammalia; order Chiroptera; family Hipposideridae; genus Hipposideros; species Hipposideros armiger. The sequence goes on along the minus strand of NW_017732224.1, from coordinate 672,556 downwards.
AAGATAACAAATGTGGAAGTTTTAGAATTATTTCTTGAACCACCTGGTTAATCGACTCCCTTATCTTTCCTATGCATGTGCATGTGTGATTTTGCCATTTGAATTAATATAATAATACTGTATCCAAGTTTGTGATAAAAATAAATTATCAATAATATTTGCATAGCATCTTATTGCTTATAAATCGAACATTAGGACATTGGACCCTCACATCTACATGATGAGATATGGTAAAAATATATTCAAATGAGAAAACAAAGCACGAAAGAGATTAGTGAATTGGATAAGTTCAGAAAATGTATAAAAACATCACAACTAGGAGATTTTACTAAAGAGTCGCCACTCTTTTTAATATACTTATCATACAATAGAAAATGTTTATTTCAAAAGTAAAATGCTTGTCTAAGTACAAACCTAAAGTTCTTTCTAAGTGCAAAATAATGTTTTCTGAATTCTCTCAGTTGTAAGAATTCTCACGCATTTTGAAGGACATCCTCCAAAATGCTGGCTGTCCAGAACAAACCAGAAAATTCTGCAGACTTTTTGCAAAACTGAAAAGCAACAGGTCATTTCCACACCCTGTGTTGGATGCCAGATTTTTGACCCAGGTCATTTTAAAGTTTCTGAATAAACTGAATAAACATTAAAGTAAAGACCCAATCAATAATGCTGAGAATGACTGGAGCAAAGATGTCAACCACCATCAATTGTAACCGCAGTCTTACATGCCTTATGCTTGTGCTGCATCTCTGCTGTGTGATAGTCAACTTAATGACTCCCCCAAAATGCCCATATCCCAATCCCTGAAACCTGTCAATATGTTACTTTCATAGCAGAAGGAGCTCTGTGTCTTGAGATGGGAACGTTATCCTGGAGCATCCTGGTTGGCCCAATCTAATCATGAGTACTTAAAAGCAGGGAACCTTTCTACACCAAATCAGAGATAGAGATGTGAAAACTGAGAAGTCAGAGAGATGTGGATTTCCTGAATTTTAAGATTGAAGAAAGGGGCTATGAGCCAAGGAATACAGGTGAAGTATAGATTCTGGAACAAAGAAGGAAATGGAGTCTTCCTTAGACCTTCCAGAAAGAACATAGTCCTGCCCACACCTTGATTTTAGCAGCATGAAACTTTTGTAGAGCTTCTGAATGACAAAACTGAAAGATAAAAAGTATGTGTTGTTTAAGGCACTACATTTATGGCAATTGGTTATAGCAGCAATAACAACAAGAACACAAATATATGCTCTTTTTTTAAACCTCTGACTTTACTGACTTGAAATTGTGTAATACTCAAAGTTGCATCTTATGATTTTGAGCAGAATCCAGACATTGCATCAGAAAAATAATATAGGAAGTATTTATATAGTAGATATGTCAAAGAATATCATAATAAGGCTATAAACAATTATCATTGATTCATACTGCTTATTCTTTTGTTTGCTCTGACTGAATTTTTTATACCATCCTGTGCTGAAGTTGTGCTTTCACGGGCAATTTTATAGCATGTCTTTCTGTGAACTAAAAAATTTGATTAAATTAGTGTTTTATTCATTTATAAAATGACTAACAGTGGTTTAATTATTATTTTTTCTTTTCATTGAATTGGATGAATATATTTTCTTGAATAAGCAATGATTTTGACATCATATATACTGTTTCTATAGAAGTGCCAAGGTTAATCATTTCTCACAGTCACACAATATACAGATATGTGGAGCAGTATGGCTGGCCATTTAGTCAGTTTATGTGAGTTAAATCTGCCTTCTCTAATATGATGGACTGCTATTTTAAAATTCTAGTAAAGCAGTGCTTCTCATGTGAGGATTTTGATAAAGAAGTTTTATCTGTCATCTGGCTTTTCTGTCAGAATTTTTGATGGATTATCCTTGCATAACACTTGCGAAGAATATTGAAAATCACCAATGAAATGGGAGGCCACGGTTGCATTTATAGTTAATGTTGTGTATCGCATTTAGGGAGGATTTTCTATCTCTACATATGCCTGACTTGGCTGGCTCACTGGTTATATACAGTTCTTGATCCATTTCAATCCTGCTTTGAGACTATAATGAAGTGAACTCAGTATTTAACATGACACATTTTCAACAATATAGACAAACACATAAAAGGCTTCATTCCAGGACATTGAAATACCACTTGTATTTTTTTTTTACTTACTTCTTACTATGATGAAATTCAAAAATATGTGGAACAATGAACTGACTGCCCCTGGCAAATTTATATGGATTTAGAATACTATCATTTAATAAATTCTTTGAAAAAACAAACTAGAAACACTATGGTTTGACCTATAGCCTCAATTTAAAGAGAGTTCAGTTATTCCGTTGGTACATTTGCCTTTTGTGTTGCAAAAACTCAATTTTGTTTTAGTTTATCTAAAGTGATCATAGTTTAGGAAATAATGTCATAGTAAGTAAATTAACAGGACATTCATTTATAAAGTAACATGTCAATGAATTAATGCACACTGAGAAATGTGCTACCCTCCAATCTGCAATAATGCAATTTACAGGTTAGAGAATTCTCATCTCTAAAGAATGCAGTGCAGGGAAGGGAATCTAACGAATTAAAAAAGACTTCACAGCCGCATCTCTTCCACTGACAAGGCCTCTTGAGTTTTTTCTGGTCTAATTCCCCACCACGGAGAAAATCACAGTCCAAAGATGTTGAACCCAGAGTATTTAGGAAGGCCTGAGTAATCAATGTCAGCATTAAATATTCGTGGTAGCTGAATTTTTACAAATAACCAAGTAAATAATCCATTTAGAGTTAAATGAGAATGAACCATGTAAGAGCTTGATTGACATCAAAACAGATTTAAATGACTCCTAATGGGTAATTCACTGAGCAAATCATGGACATAATAAACTTTTTATAGAACTTTACTCAGAGGACAATTCATTAAAATTCAGACTTGTGATCATGATGATGATATAAGTAATTGAAACACTTACATCTGTATATTGAATTGTCCAGGATCACACACCAATTCATCTAAATCAGTATCTGCTGCTCCCTCAACTATACATAAAACAAAATTGAACTGTTTTATCTTAACATCTTGTATCAGTGCACCTGCTAGCTTGGTATGTCTACCTCCACCATGAGAATCTCCTAAAGATAGAGCAGGACATTTTTTAAACTTACGTAACTCTGGTTATTTTTCCATGTTTTAATTTCCAAGAATATGTATTTGATATATTAACTTTTTTCTTGAAGGATTTTTTGACATTCAATATTATTTTATATTAATTTCAGATGTACAGCATACTGGTTAGACATTTAAATAATTTAAGAAGTGGCCCTCTGACTAGTCTAGTACCCACCTGGCACTATATACAGTTAACACTATATTATTGACTATATTCCCTATGCTTTACTTTACATCCCCATGACTATTTTGTAACTATCAATTTGTACTTCTTTTTTTAAAGATTTTATTGGGGAATCGGGGAAGGGGAACAGACAAGTTGCTGTCCTTTGATTCTTTAGTCTAGTTGTGGAAGACGTCGTCGCTTCACTGGCCCCTGTTGATATTATCATTGTACTCTTCCAGAATGAGGCAGATTGGTCACTAGCCTCTGGATGGCCACTCACGGTGACTCTTGGCAGCTAACGCCAACTGTCGGCCACTTACACTGGCTGCCAGCCACACATGGTAGCTTATGGCAGCCCACTGCAACAGGGGCTGCAGCCTACGCCGACACCAGCAACTCACAGCAGCCCAGCTCCAGGTCGAGCTGTTGTTTACCATCTCAGCTGTAGAGGGCAGTGTCACTGGCCCTCATGTGGGATCCAAACTGGAGCCCTGCTGCTCAGAGCTGGCTTCCCAAGCCAGCTCTTAACCAATGCAGCACTTGTCTTCCCCTCAATTTATACTTCTTAATCCCTTCACCTTTTTCACCCTGCCCCCAAACACCCTCCCATCTATCACCCTAATAAATCTAGTACCCATCTGACACCATACATAGTTATTAAAATTGATACAATAACTTTTAAATGTAATGTTATAATCAATTTGTTTATAGCTTATATCATATTAGTTTGTATCATTTGTGCTGACACAAAATTTCAAAGAAAGTTTAACCAGTTTTCTCAATCTAATATCCATATGACCCCTTATGATTTTAAAATTCTTATGCTCCTATTGCCTTCAAAGACACTGACAGGCCAAATGCTTTCTCCACTCACTGATTTTATTTACAAAACATGTCCCAAGGAGCCATAAAACCATTTTAAAGCTTTACTTTTTCTAAAGTTGAGTTTCCAAAATACATTTTATAAATATAAAATCACAAGATGCAGCAACATGGATATATTCTGCCCCCTGCCTGCACCCACAGAAAGCATCCCTCTCATTGGAATCACGGCAATCTTAGGATGGTATTGGTTTTGTAAAATGGTTTTGTCTTACGAGCAACACATTTGCCACTACTAGTGATAGCTAACTTGTACGGGTATTTATCATGTTCTTACTATGCATTATATTATGTACAAAATCCACATACATGTGTTTATTTTATAGATGAGGACTAAAAAGTTTAGCAATGTTAGATAGTATGTCCAAGCTAGTATCTAGCACAGTCAATTTAGAACTCAAGAAGTGTGTGTGTGTGTGTGTGGGGGGGGGTGCATATTCCAGTTTGGGGCTCTAATGTTTACTACCACCATCAGGTGACCCCACAAAGGATACAAAGAGGCATATTATAAATCAACTCAACTAAATTAAGGTAATGGCCTCCTAAAATATCTCAGGAGTCTGCCCCTACTCTTCTATAATTTAATCTCAATAATTCTAGAGATCCTCTTAAAACATAAATCTGGCAGTGTGAGTCTTCTGCTCCAAATCTTCCAATGGCTCTCCATGTTGCTCAGAGATGGCCTGTCCATGTACACTGATCTTTAACGTCTTCTGCCATCTGGCCCATTTACCACTCTGACATTTACATACATACCATTTACTACACCCTGTTCTTTTGTTCACTACACTTCAGCCACGATGGCCTTCATGCTGTTCCTTCAACACAGTAGGCCTTCTCCTGCCTCCTCACTGGCTGTCCATTTTGCTTGGAATGCTCTTTCCCTGATACTGGCATGGTGAATAGCCTTATCTCCTCCTCAAAACCCTTGCTCAAATATTACCTTCTCAGTGATGCTAAATCATCCTATTTAAATTTGCAAGCTTCACCCCCAGCCCCCAAGTCCCTGGCACTTCTCAATACCATCTTTCCTATTCCTTTTGATTCTTAGCATTCATCACTATATACTTTAAAACATATATTTGATTCTTACAATCCACATTGCTCTACTGGATTGTAAGCTCCATAAGGACAGCTTTCTGTTTTGTTTTTTGGAGGACAATCTGCTTTGTTTCTTTAGGTATACCAAATGCCTAAGGTACATAATAGGCACTCAATAAATGTTTGTTGAACAAATGAGTAAATGAATGATCTCTGCCCCTTCACTCCATATACTTTCTGATTTCTCAAAATGCAGTCAAAAGCTTTGCAGCATTCATCTACACTGTGTTTTCTAAAGTCTTTATAAAGAGATCTTCACATAAATTAACATTTTATCATATCACCATTCAAGAATTATTAGATACAATGATGTCATCTAATTGAATAGCAATCAGAATTTCTGCACTAACCTCCGTGATTCAGGATTTTGTGAATTTTGCCTTGCTGTTTCCTTTTTTCTTTTTTTTTGGGGGGGGTGGGGAGATCAAACGTGACTTATATAGGGGTATTAAATAAGAACATATAGATTGTACCAACACTATAAAAAACAAAGTTAATTGCACTGTTCCATAGTCACAGATCAAACTGAACCATAATCAGTTGCTCATATACAAGGTCTGACAATTAAGTTTGAGAACTTGTTGCAACGATGTTGCTAACCTTTTTGATATCAGAGGGATTATTCATTATGAATTTGTACCAACTGGACAAACAGTTAACCAAGTTTACTATTTGGAAGTGCTGAAAAGGCTGCGTGAAAAAGTTAGATGATCTGAACTTTTCGCCAATTCATAGTTCTTGCATCATGACAATGCATCAGCTCACATGGCATTGTCTGTGAGGCAGTTTTTAGCCAGTAAACAAATAACTGTATTGGAACACCCTCCCTACTCACCTGATCTGGCCCCCAATGACTTCTTTCTTTACCCAAAAATAAAGGAAATATTGAAAGGAAGACATTTTGATGACATTCAGGACATCAAGGGTAATACGATGACAGCTCTGATGGCCATTCCAGAAAAAGAGTTCCAAAATTGCTTTGAAGGATGGACTAGGTGCTGGCATCAGTGCATAGCTTCCCAAGGGGAGTACTTTGAAGGTGACTGTAGTGATATTCAGCAATGAGGTATGTAGCACTTTTTCTAGGATGAGTTTGCAAACTTAATTTTAAGTATATGTGACAACTTCAAGAAAAATTCTGCTAAAATTGTTGAAAGGATTCTGCAAAAAATTCAAATACTGTACAAACTTCTATATGAAGGGTGTTGAATGGACTCTATCTGTCACAAATATAGAAACTTAAAGCTTCTATTTTTTTCTAAAGAGAGTATTTTTCATGTGAATTGTAAGATTTTAGTATGAAGCTATTCAGGACCAATTAGGACTTATATTTCTTACTGACACCAAGAAGTATGGATTACTACTCTGAATCCTATTTAATACTCATTGCAAGTAAATCATTTGAAATCATACTGTTCTGTAAGAAAATCACTTTTAATACTGGGTGTGGTTAATCAATATCGTGTTGTTAAATATTTTCTCTGAGATGAATTCATTCATAACTTTTTCAAGATTACTTTCATTCCATAGTATCACATTTCTTATTTCATAATGATAATAGACATCTCTTACTTTATAGGATGCCCAGCTTCTGAATCATTTTTTTAGGATTGGAATATTCATACCCACAGAAGAATTTGAAGATGTCAAAAATTGTCATTCCAAGACTGTCCTGCTATGAAGATACAGGTATATGATCTAGATTTTGCCAATCAGATGCTTCTATCACAGACTTTGAACTTGAAACAATGAGAAAGAGATTCCCTGGTCACACAGAATTCTGCATGGTGATACAAAGCAGAGGTGGCAGCGGCAGCAGCCACACTTAGTTTCCAGTCAGTAGTAGTAACAGGCTGAGTGCCAGAGTCCGGAGTCCGTGAGGAAGGCAAGGCGAGTGGCAGAGTCCAGGGTCCAGTGTCAGTGACTGGTGTCATCCACGATCTCTGAATGATCATGGGTGAATAACCTTTAGGCTTGTTCTCTGATCTTCCCCGAGATATCCGAAGCCACTCCATGCTCTTAATAAAGTTTTTGTTTTCTTAGCTTAAATCAACTAGAATCAGTTTCTATCTCTTGCTTCTAAAAATCTAGTTTGTTATACTAATAAATGTATAGTATAAGTAAGTATAAACATTAACTAACAGAGACTGATTCATATTTCTATATACTAAAACATTACTAAGCTATATTTATGTCACTTCTAAGATTATAAACATGTTCTAGCATAGTCTAGTAAAATTAACTAAGTAAAGCAATGCACAAAGGATATAATGTGTGATTATCAATTTTAATGCGCTCACCAATACAATTTTGGAGCAAACACTGCCTTCAAACAAAGTTTTCTAAACACACAAATCTATTGTGCAACTAGAATTTAGTTTCTCAAAAGCGTGGTCACTTTTAAAAGGGTAGATAACTAGCTCCTATTGTCTTAAATATTTTTTTTTCTCTTGAGTTGTTTGAGTTCCTTATATATTTTGGATTTTTATTCTTTATCAGATATATGATTTGCAAATATTTTTCCAATTTCATAAATTGTCTTCTTTAGTAATTAATATTACATATTAATTATAAATTAAATTTATTCTTAGCTCTTTATATACCTTTAAGGTAATACTTTGTTGTAATCACTTTAATTAACTGTTAAGATATTATCAGTATTGAGAATAGAGTAAATAAAGGTTAGTCAACTGTGTCACATCTGATTTACATTGAATATTTTCATAGAACTAGTTTGCATGTGTTCATCTTGTTTGCCCAATAGTCCACACCTATAGAGCAAACCAGTAACATATTATTATACATTATTATACATAGCCAGGTTTCACAGCCACATAATTTAAGCTGCCTTTCTATGTTGTATTTAAAAATGTTTTCTTTTCTTTTTTTTTTTTTCAGCTGAGCCATCCTGCTACCTGTTGGCAGCTCAGCGGCAACTCAGCTCGGGCTGGGCATTGAACCGCTGTTGCTCAGAGCTTGCACTCTTGTGCGAGCTCTTAACCAACTGAGTCACTCAGCCGGCCCCTAATGTTTTCTTTTCTTATTTGTATTTTTTAATACCCTCACCTTTTTCACAAATTGATAGTAACCAAATAGTCACAGAGATGTAAAGTACAGCATAGAGAATATAGTCAATAATGTTGCAACAACTGTGTATGGTGCCAGGTGGGCAACAGACGAATGGGGAAATCACTGTATAAATTATATAAATGCCTAACCACTATGCTGTATACCTGAAACTAATATAAAATACTTAATGTCAACTGTAACTGAAAATAAATTAGTAAATAAATAATTTTAAAAGTCTTTTTAATTATTTGACAATATCTGATCAACATGCATTGTATTGTGATCAGTCACAGATATGATGTCCCAAAATTCAAAGTCTATTAATTTCATGGCTTCAGTTTCCTCAAAGTTAAAATGATAAAGTTAGATTCGTACATCTTTAACTTTCTTTCTAGCTCCACAATTTTATAAATTAAAACTAGAATTACTTTATGCCTCTCTTCTTTCCACCCAAAATTAAAATTAATCTTACACATAGTAAAACGTTGAATAGGCATATTAAATAAACATAATATTAGCACAACACAATGTAGTTAGAATATAAGCTAGCTGAACATTTTCTAATTTGCATCTATTATTTACAGATAAAATTTACATCTTGTTATTATAACATAATTATTTGAGATGCTGTAAAGCTATTCTTCAAAGAAATAAAACATGGTTGAAAGGATCAATGAATCAATGAATATGCCTTTAAAAAAATGTAATACACATATTTTCCCGCCACCTACCACTAAAAAACAATGCTCAATATTCTTATCATGGAAAATATAATTTATATATTTTGTAATTTTAGTTTTAACACAGTGAAAAAGTGTTATTGATCTGGTCAAATCAATTTTTCATAATGACTCTAATAAATGAAATTTATATGTGTGTCATCTTTATTCAAATGCTTTGTATGTATTTGCTCATTTAGAAATAACAGTTTGTGATAACACTTCTAAAATGAGAAAATAAAATAATTACTCAATACATAGAGTGAATGACTGGAAGTTTAAATAGAAATTTTACCTTGGATATTTGAGAAATCCATGTTGTATTTTTTTTTCCTAATGGTTTAATTCTAATAGGCCAGAAAACATAAGTTTAAATAAGTTTAAGCAATAAAAGAATAATCTAAGTGATATAAACTTGACTGCTGAGAATTTTTTGTTGCTTTCTAGGTTGTTGTTTAGTTTTTATCCTCACTGTCATTCAGGTTTCAAAAATCCTCATCTCTGGTTGTATACGGTACTGATTGACTCAATTCATGAGAATAATCTATGTATACATCAAAGGCCAAATTTAGCCTGGAAGTATAAAATCAGCCTATACCAAGCTCATCACAAAGTTAATAAGTGATTAGATGCATTTTGTATTAGTGTTAGTAGAGTAACATGCTTCAAAATATCTTTTAGCCAAAGAATATTTTCCAAACTAGTTCACATTCTGACTTATCATCTGATGATGGTCGGTTTCCAACATTATGTATTGTATTTGGGAAAGGGTAGGTATAGTGGGTTTTCATATACCAGTTCCCTAGATCAGTTTTAAAAGATTCTTGGGACGGATCTTGGAAATGTGGCATATGAGAGAATGTTAGTTATGCAAGGCATTCACAAATGTATGTAGTGCCACTCACTGACATCTACAAAGAGTCCATTTTATAAATTGTCAAAGAAGCCATTGTGACAGAGTGACACTAGAAGAGAGCTGTCAACTCTATTATTAAATTGACATTCCGCACATGCTGCTTTCAGAGGGAGTCCCTTAATGAACTTAGTTTCCCTCTTTTTGCCCCTGCACCATTTACTGTTTTCTTTCTTATTTGCTCTTCAAATAGATATCAGTTGATGAGAAAGCATTGGACGAGTCCGACAGGAGGCCATCTTTGTGATTTGTTGACAAAACACCTGGGAGAGAGTCTTCCCAGCATCTCTGTTACTCAAGGATACTATAATGATTGCTACAGAAACTGTGACATCTCCCAGGGTATTGTCAATCAAGCATTTTGAGGGTAAAAACAAGAACAAAAAAAGTGTTTTAAGCAAGACAAAAAAATAGCACTGTAATCCCATTTGTGAAAAGGAGAAGAACAAGGCAGTGTCTTTATCTATGGAGCACAACACCCAGCTCTTGGATGTTTTTGACAATGAAATGCAAAGAGCACATGCCTTAACCAAAACTGAGAGTTTGGTACAAGCTGGTTGTAAATTCTCTTGGGCTCTCATTATTCTCCTAGCCACTGGAGTCATGTGTGCTGAACACGCACCCAATGAAAAGCACTCTACCATTCTTGTTCATTTGTTTAATTTCATTCTTTTGTTATATATCCCCCAAGCTTGGATTTCCCAAGTAGCCATCTTGCTATCATGCCTGCTGTGAATCTTCTATGAAGATGACAAACTTGAAGAGATGGCTAACTTTTGTTCTCAGAGGTGTCTTGTTGTGGATAGCCTGTGACTGACAGCTGTTGGGAAGCAGGACAAGGAGATTTTTACATCTGTTTACTGCTTTGAAGTTTCCCCATTCCTTCCCATATTGACTATTGTCATTCATGGAAGAGCTACAATTCCTACCCTCCCAAGGCAGATACCACAGAGCCAAGGATGTAGGGCTATGGAGTGATCATTATATGAAAAATAAGAAGTGGATCAGGGTCACTGAGTGTGGAATGCTGAGAGAGTCTGGCTATTAGAATATAAACATTCCTGACATTCTTAACAATATATTTCATCTTATATTATTCTTTGTATGAAGCAGAAAGCTTAAGTACTGTATATTTTCAATATGATATCAGTAGAATGAAGTCTAATTTAAAAATTGCTTTATTGTGTCACAACTGTTTTGATTTAAACTTTTTGGCTGGTATTCCTTATTTCTTATTATAGCCAATAAACTGGCTGAGTGGAGTTAAGATCTCTCTGGCAGTTCATATCCAAAATATATAAAGAATTCACACAACTCAACATCAAAACAACAAACAATCAAATTAAAAAATGGACAGAAGACCAGAATAGACATTATTGCCAAAAAAGATATACTGATGACCAACAGGCACATGAAAAGATGCTCAACATCACTAATCATCAGGGAAATGCAAATCAAAACCATAATGAGATATCAGCTCACACCTGTCAGATTGGCTATTATCAAAAAGACAACAAATAAGAAGTGTTGACGAGGATGTGGAGCAAAGGGAACCCTCGTTCCCAACTGGTTGGATTGCGAACTGGTGTAGCCACTGTGAAAAACTGTATGGAGGTTTCCCAAGAAAAACTAAAAATAGAATTACCATATGACTGAGCAATCCTACCTCTGGGTACTATCTGAAGAAAATTAAAACATTAATTCTAAAAGATATATGCATCCCTATGTTCATTTTAGTGTTATTCACAATAGCCAAAGATATGAAAACAACCTAAGTGTCCATCAGTAGTTAATGGATAAAGAAGCAAGATTATGTATATATAACTTTCTAGTCTGT
>NW_017732224.1:657163-660210 GCF_001890085.2 Hipposideros armiger | reverse complement strand
TTCTTGCAGTAATAAGTATGAAACTAGAGGGTACTATGCTGAGTGAGATAAGTGAGAGAAGGGCAAATATTGTATGATTTCAGTTTTATGTGGAATCTGAAAAACAAACCAACAAACAAAACAGAAATAGATTCATAGGTACAGAAAACAAACTGATGGTTACCAGAAGGGACCATGGAGAGATAGGTGAAAATGGTGAAGGGGAATAAGAGGTACCAACTCCCAGTTATAAAATAAACATGTCGCAGTGATGTAATGTACAACATAGGGAACATAGTCAACAGCATCATACTGACTTTGTACAATGACAGATGGTTACTAGATTTATCACAGTGATCACTTTGTAAGGAATATAAATGTTGAATAAATATATTATACACCTGAAACTCATATAATATGGTATGTTAACTATACTTTCATTAAAAAAATATATTCTCTGGCAGTAAGCTGACAGATTCATCTATGGTTTTGCATTTTCAAATAGCAATATTTTGTTTGTCTTTACTTGTTAGATGCATAATTGCTATGACTTAGAATTTCATAATTTGTTGCTTGACTATAATTGATGTTTCACTTCAAATATGATAATATACTAAAATCTTATGTAAAACATCAGTACAGAAATTATATTACAAAACTTCCCTGAATGAAGAAACCAAAGTGATGGAATCCCCATACCCATTATGTTGTCTAAATCTTTCTGAAAAATGTGTTACTGTGGTGTATAATTTACTCAAAGTAAATGGTTTCTATAGAGCTATTGAAAAGCATTTCTGTCACTTACTGGCTTTGGGATGATGAGATTTTAAGCCCTTTGATCCAGAGCCTGCAATTCACAATCAAGACTAAAACAAAAGATTAAAACACAATTGAACTCCCTACCTTAAAAAAAAATGACTTATGTACAGCCTGAAGGTGTGGGAAGGGAAAAATCAGTATGTCTTGATATAGAGAAATATATACTAAGTGAATATGAAAACTTTAAATATAAGTCAGTGAAAAAAACCCCAAAAGTCTCAAAATTAAAACAACTACTTTTTTTTCTTTCAAATGAACTAACCATAGGCCTGAAAATTAAGTTCCTAAACTTGCTGCAATGATGTTGTTAACCTTTTTTGATATCAGAGGGATTATTCATATGAACTTGTACCATCTGGACAGTTAGCCAGCTTTACTACTTGGAAGTGCTGAAAAGGCTGCATGAAAACGTTAGACCACCTGAACTTTTCGCCAACAATTCAAGGCTCTTGCATCATGACAATGCAACAGCTCATATGGCACTGTCTGTGAGGGAGTTTTTAGCCAGTAAACAAATAACTATATTGGAACACCCTCCTTACTCACCTGATCTGGCTCCCAATGACTTTTTTCTTTACCTGAACATAAAGGAAATATTGAAAGGAAGACATTTTGATGACATTCAGGACATCAAGGATAATCTGATGATAGCTCTGAGGCCATTGCAGAAAAAGAGTTCCAAAATTGCTTTGAAAGGTGTACTAGGTGCTGGCATTGGTGCATAGCTCCCCAAGGGGAGTGCTTCAAAGGTAACTATAGTGATACGAGCAATGAGGTATGTAGGACTTTTTCTATAATGAGTTCGCAAACTTGTCTGACCCGATATATATGTATATGAGGTTGGATACACACACACACACACACACACACACACACACACACACACACACAGTGCCAAAAAAAGTATAGACATTTTAAGATGGGAAAAAAACTATTAAAATTGTAATATTCAATATATACCAATAACAGAAGATGAATACAAGTCACAGTTGATTTCTGTAATTACAAGAGATACTCAAGGTGGTTACCATAAATATAATTTTAATACAGCTTTTTCCTTTCTTAAAATGTATATATAGCTTTTTGGCTCCCTCTGTATATATTCATATATATCTATATATATCCATATCTATCTATCTATATATACATACACACACATATATTTATCTATTTAATTAAATAGATATTTATGTTATATATTCATATATATTATATATGTAAAACAAAATGTTTTCTTTTATGTTATTTTACAACAATATTATCTAAAACATGGTATTGTGCCTTAGAATAAAAAAAATGTTTTAATACTTTGGTAGGGAAAAAATTCTTTTTTCTACTACCCTTTTAAGTTTTTGGTTAGGGCCCTGTAAATTAGACTGTTAAAAGACAGATTAGTTTAAGAAAAGCATACAAACCTATTTAATAGAAGTTAATAGAAGAGCCTTCATAAGGACATGAAGACCTAAAGAAATGGTTAAGCCTAGGGCTGATGAAGACTGGAAAGTCATGAAAAAATATGAGACAAAAAGATATGAGCAAAGGGTAGTAAACTGGGGAAAACAGCAGTGCCGGTTCCTTCAGATTTCTCTTGGCATCTTTTTATCTTCAGAGATAAGGATGCTCCTTTCCTCTGGATATAGAGAGCACACCTCTCACTTTAGGGGCTTATGCCCTACTTTAAGGGTGAAGGGGGAGATCAGAGAGTACTTCCTGCACCTGACATTTCTTAAATTTTTTCAGCTCAAAAAATTCAATATGAGGGGTGGCCAGTTAGCTCAGTTGGTTAGAGTGCCGTGCTCATAACACCAAGGTTGGTGGTTCGATCCCCACATGGGCCACTGAGTTGCACCCTCCACAACTAGATTGAAATAACTACTTGACTTGGAGCTGATGGGTCCTGGAAAAACACACTTCCCAAATTTAAAAAAAAAATCAGAAAATATTTTAAAAAATTAATATGCCAAGTTGTCATGTTTTGGAGTAGTGTGTTCTGAACCCCATCACTTTCAATATAATAATTTTAAGTATCTTGAAATTTTTAGCAACTTTGAGTTTTCCCTTCTCTTTTTTTTTCACATCTCAATCCCACATGACTTGGAACAAAATATGTAATTGACATAAGAAATACTGCAAAAAAATCCAACATGCTTGGAGTATCATCTTATTATATAAGTATAATAATCTATAGAAAATCAGAATCTTATGCTTTTTGTCTAAATAAATCAAGAAACATCTCTAATGCTGTACCA
>NW_017732224.1:649663-654663 GCF_001890085.2 Hipposideros armiger | reverse complement strand
CTCAGGCACAGAGTTCCCCCCGCCCTGGCAGAGCAAAGGGCCCCAGCCCCAACAAGATTCCCCAACCCAGGGTACTGGTGCTGGGAAGAGGAGCACCCAATACATCTGGCTGTGAAAAATAGTGGGGATTCCAACCATCCAGGTGGGACAGAAGGCTGTGGGAAATCCAGACATCCTCTTAAAAGGCCAGCAAACAGACTCATTTGCAGGCACTCACCCTGGGCTCCAGCAGAGGGACTCAGGGGGCAACAAAGACTTGGGGGGGCGGGGAGGATAGACTGAGATATGTCGCTTTTGGGTGAGGACTGGAGGACAGTCAACATTTTTCCTGTGTGGTGTCCTTCTACCATGCAACTTATAGGTGGGCACCATCTTTTCCATGTTGAGCCCTTCCACAAATAGTCAAATTTGAATCTGAATTGGTCTGGTGAGCTCCACTGATTCACCCTGTTGAATCACTGGGACCTCAACCTACCCAACTCCCTCAATGCTGGAGGCACCTTATTGGTGAGCAGCCAGCTGAGTCCAGATGGCACTCTTTTTTGTAAAACATCAGAGTCCATGGGCCCCAGGAGTGTGGCAACTTGCTTTGGTGCACTCTGAGACTTTTGCTGAGTAGCTCCAGGCTCAGCACTAGCACCAAACTGGAAGCTACACTAACCTGGGGAACACACTCTTCCCATTCTAGTGACTCTCTGAGACCCTGCCTCACCAAACTTGCATACTGTACAAGTTTTTATTAGTGGCTAAACCTTAAGCAAGTAGGCAGGTGGCAGCAGGACTTGGGGTGTCCTAGCTATTTGTGGAGCTACCCTAGGCCTGGTATGGTGGCAGCCATCCTCCATTCACAGTGTGGCTTCTCCCATGTGCTTCTAGCCTAACAAAGGCAGTGAACAACCGTGGATCACTTTGTAGCTCCTACCAGGCAGTCCCTGACTGGTCACAGGCAGTGAGTGGCCTTGGTCTGCACCCGAGAGATCCTAGAACCAACCTACTTGGAGGTTGGCTTCAGACTACAGCAGAGCACCACATATTTGGCCCCACAAGTGGCACACACAAAAGGTGGATCAACATCAAGCATATCAACATTCACATCATAGGGGTACCAATGGAGAAGAGAGGAAGAAGGGATTGAAAACCTATTTGAAGAAAAATGACTAAAATCTTTCCTAATCTGGTGAATAGACATACAAGGCCAAGAAGTGCAGAGAGTCCTAAACAAGCCCAAACAGGCCCACACAAAGGCACACTATAATTTAAATGGCAAAGGTTAAAGACAAAGAGGGAATCCTAAAAGCAGCAAGAGAAAGATAACTAGTAACTTATAAAGGAGCTCCCATAAGATTGTCAGCTGATTTCTCAACAAAAATTTTGCAGGCCAGAAGGCATTGGCACAAAATATTCAAAGTGATGAAAAGCCAGGTCATACAACCAAGATTACTCTACCCAGCAAAGCTATCATTTACAATCAAAGACAGATAAAGAACTTTGCAGACAAGAAAAATCTAAAGGAGTTCATCATCACCAGACCAGTATTACAAGGAATGTTAAAGGGACTTCCTAAAGACTTCTTTAAGACAGAAAAAGAAAAAAAAATCAAAATTATGAATAATAAAATGGCAATAGATACATATATATCAACAATTACTTTCAATGTAAATGTTCCAATCAAAAGACATAGGAGGGCTGAATGAATAAGAAAACAAAACCCTTACATATGCTGCCTATTGAACCCTTACAATCGCTTCAGATTGAAAGATACATCTAGGTGGAAAGTAAAGGGATGGAATAAGGTATTTCATGAAAATGGGAAAAAACTAAAAACAGCTTGGATAGCAGTACTTATACCAAACGAAATAGACTTTTAAACAAAGGCTGTAACAAGAGACAAAGAAGAACCCAGTAATCCCTCTCTGGTTATTTATCTGAAGAAACCCAAATGCTACTTCAAGGGGACATGTGCATCCATAGGTTCATTGCAGCATTGTTTATAATGGCCAAGATGTGGAGGCAGCCTGGGTGTCTGTCAATAGATGAATAAATAAAGAGGTGATGGTACATATATACAATGGACTATTGCTTGGCCATGGAAGGGAATGGGTTCTTTGCCATCTGTGGTGGCATGGATGGACCTGGAGGGTCTTGTGCTGAATGGAGTATGTCAGACAGAGAAAGACTAATGCAATGTGATTTTGCTTATATATGGAATCTAAAGAACAAAATAAACAAACAAAAGAGAATCAAATTCATAGATACAGAAAACATTTTGATGTTTGCCAGATGGGAGGGGGTTTGGAATGTAGGTGAAAAACAGGGGAAGGGATTAAGAAGTACAGATTGGTTGTTACAAAGTAGTTATAAGGATGTAGGGTATGGCATAAGGAATATAGTCAATAATATTGTAATAACTGAAAAAAAGAATAAAAAAGGAGGAATTGATCAACCATACCAAATGATTCTTATAGGTCAAAGATGAAGGTGACTAAGAATTTAACATTGCATTTAGCAACAGGGAGGAGCTTAGCAATCTTGACATTTTATTACAGTAAAAGAAGCATTGCCATTTGCCCTCAAAATACCTCCCTCTCTTCAAACACACTTATTTCACGTTCTTGCCACTTTCCCAGTTCTGGAAGTCCTCTTTTGTGAGTGTCTTTAGTTGCTTTATCATGGCTGCCTCAATGTCCTGAATTGATTTAAAACATTTACCTTTCATGATCATTTTGACTTTGGGGAAGAGCCACAGGTTGCACGGTGCCAGACCTGGTGAATAAGGTGGATAAGGACACACTGTAATACTTTTTTTTTTTTTACATAAATTGCCATACCTGAAGCTATGTGTGACACAAAGCATTGTCATGATGGAGGCTGAAGACACCCATGAAAGAGGACTTCCAGAACTGCTTCAGAAAGTTCCAGAACGATGGTATAATTGTGTTTGAAATGAAGGGGGAGTATTTTGAGGGGAATTAATGGCAATGTGTCTTTTACTGTAGTATTTTTTTTTAATTTAAGCTTTCACTGTATTTCTTATCATACCTCATATATTAACAAAAACACTAATTGCAAAAACTATGCAATCTTAATTTAGTAAACAAAAAATATAAACTAAACTATAGTAAATTAAATAGTAAGATAAATAGTAATGCACTAAAAGTATAGATAGATGGATGGGACTGTTGATACAAAAAGGAATGTTAATGGCAGTTATCTCAGGATAATGGATAATGAGTAAATATTTTTAATCTTATTTACTTTTCTGTTTTTCTGAATTTTCTATACTATATACATACCAGTTTCCTCATGAAAGAAAGAGAGAGAGAGAGAAAGAGAGGAAGGAAGAAAGGAAGGAAGAAAGGAAAAATTTCAGAGGATTCCCATTGCTCTGAAATAAGCTATATATTTCTTTCATCATCTCTGCCTCCCTGGCACTTGAACTCTGTCTATGTTCCTACATCGATGAACTATGTCTAACTTCCCAAACAAAGTATGCTGTTTCATGCTACTGCAGATATTAGTCTTTCTATCAGAAATGTTTTTCTCTCCCTCATGTACCTGACGAACTCACCCAGTGAGTCACCTTTTATTATTCCCCTCGAATATTTCTTCCTCTAAGAAACATTCCAAGACAGATCTCTAACAATGTTTTTCTTCTCTATCTTTGAGTCCATTGTTTGTTACCGTTCTAGAACTTACAACAGCTCATTCCTAGTTACCTTATCCTACCTACATGTGCCAATCAAAATGAAAACAAGAAAAAAGGAGAAAAAGGCCTCTTTGTTAAGTCTGTTGGAGAAAGTAGTAATATCTATTGCTATCCTTCTTTGTTTTCTTCTGCTGGGTTCTTCACCTTCGATAGGATATGGCTGACCAACAGATAGAGGCCATTTTTAAAACATGCCTTGATTCTACTTAGCCTGTTTCAAATGAATTAATTTCAAGAAATTTTAAAAGTTAAGAAGTTAAGATTTAAGCTACCCTCTTTACAAATAGTCATTTACTATGGCGGTGCCGTTTCCTGACCAACTCTCCTATCAGAAGCAAGATGTAATTCACAAAGATTCATCTCCACCAGACTTGTTATATCAAGAGTGGAATTTTACTTTGCATTGGCTTACTAACAATCAAGATCTATTATAAGAAGTATATAAATAAATAAATAAATAAATAAATAAATAAATAAATAAATATTTAGTTATTATTTTTCCAAGTCTTTTAACTTGGTTACAGAGCAAATATTTAGGTTTATATTCAGAGAAAACATTCTAGAGTTCAATTGTGACTCACATTTAAGAGGCTGCTCTGCTTGTCTTCTTACCCTAGTACTTGTTCTACAATAACAAAGCTAGCTAGATAAAGAGGAAGCAAAGAAAAATAAAAACTTGTAACTTGCTCTACTTTCTCACACCCCAAGGTCAGAGAAACATAAACAAAATATAAAAGACGTGCCCTATTATGTACATATACCTCTAAGACAGCAGTTCCCAATTTGCATTTCTGTAATTTATTTCTATGCTTTTCTCTACACTTTGCTTGTGCTGCTTAGGATAGGAACTGTGTCTTACTCATTTCTGTGTTATTAGTATATAGAAAACTACAGGCATGAGAGAAGGGCTTAATAATTTTTTTCAATAAATAAATGAATGTGTGGATAACCATTGGAATATCTAAGGCATAGCTCATGTCTATAAAAAGCTCACAATTATGGAACCTAACACACATGCACAAATAACCATAAGACAATGAAAATAAATTAAGAGCCACAGATAAAAGTATAAATTTATCTCACAAATTACATTTAGTCTGTATTACCCATATTATAAAAGAGACCTTGTGATCTAAACCAAATCTATATCATCTTGTTATTAAATGCTAAATACAGTAACATATATGAGCTATAAATGTGGAAAAGTAGAGATGGCCAGGCAAAAAAAAAAAAAAGGGGGGGGGGATAAAAGGAGATTGAAAAAGTGGGAGACGTGAGTTACTGTTTAGAGTAT
>NW_017732224.1:642210-644698 GCF_001890085.2 Hipposideros armiger | reverse complement strand
TGAAGTACCACACATACTTGTTTTGTGGTTTGTTTTGATTAAGTACTGAATAGGCCTTACCGTTGCTTAATAAGATATTTAAAATTCCAACATGAAAGATATGCTTCATATTTCAAGCCCAATAAATCACAGTTACAGCTTTCAATTGAGACATTTATCTGGCAAACTTAGAAAAGTCAGCAGAAACCTAGTGGTAGCTTTCTTTTTCTTTTCTTTTCTTTTCTTTTTCTTTCTTTCTTTCTTTCTTTTTTTTTTTCTTTTGTGGCCAGAAAAAACAAAACTGGCATTTTGAAATGGAATCTTCATCAAATTATAGTGACAATCAGATTTGAATTTTTTTAGAAATTGAGGGCCATATATTTTTGGGGTTTCTATATTTAAACTTTTTCTTTTCTTTTCTAGTATGATCAATCGCCAATGTTCCTATTCCCTAAAAAAGCCAGAGCCCAATATGTTTTTAAAAAATAGTTATAGGGCATGTAACATGTGATTTTTCATCTTTGATAACTATGAATTTTATTTCTTATAAGTGTAGTTATTATATGAGATATTGTTGACAGATGAATACATTGGAGAAAAATTACAAATTATTTAGAAACTAATTAAAACATTGCCGTTCCTTTAATAGCCAATAGAGTAATTAAAACTCTTTCACTTGCTTTCAGTTTTTAAATATGCTATTGAAACTTTTAATGTTAATTCCACAGAAAGGAAAATATTATGACATGCATTTTACTGCCTTTCCATCTGACTAGAATTATGTTAGAGCTGCTTTAACTATACCAACTAAATAATACCAGCTTGAGTCTCAGGCATTTGTAATTAGTTATGAGTGCTTAATTTTTTATATATACTGCACACTAAAATTTTACTTTGGTTGTGCTTACATATATACCTGGTCTAAAATTTCATCTATATTATCAGAATACCTAAATTAATGTGTCAGTTTACTCAAAATGGCTTCACTAATATTTTTTCAGGCCCCGGAACTCCCATTTTGGAAGAAGTAGGAAAGGTGATGAAATGGCCGCATTTTCAGGATCATCTTGAATGAGCACTTTGCTGCATACTGAAACAACTTCTATTTTTCTTACCATTATTTTAAAAACTGTCATTATGCACCTTTTTGCCATTTTCCAATGCAACAATTTCAAGATGAGGCAGATTTTTTTTTTCCTTGCATTTTGTGGGAGTTAGGCAATTTGAAATTTTCCAACTGGCTAATTTTTACTGCAATCTGGTTGTTCTCAATCTTGGCTGGAGAGCTTTGAAAGCAAATTAAAACGGAGGCCTAACCCTACACCAGACGAGTCAGAGGATCTGTGGCTGGGGACAAAGGAGAGGTACTAAACAAACTGGGGACCTTTTAATGTACCAATAGCTAGAGAACCACAGCTATATAACATTTGTGNTTTGCATGTTGGCAAGCATGACTCAACAGAGAGGGAAAATTTGATTATTCCAGAGAACTGGGAGAATTCCTGGAACCATATTCATGAATAGGTAAGAAGGGTTGAAATCAAGTGCAAAAGTGGAGAAGGTAGCAGAAGAAGGATTGCAGATGGCTTACTCACAGTTACCGACAGAAAGCAGAGAGTATGGTGCCATGTAAGTGGTACATGCAGTTATAGCTTGAGGAAGGTCTTTTCTGATCGTGAATCAATTTTCCCAGAAAAATAGGAAGCAAGGTAATCATTTATAAGTGAGTTCAGTGATGTGATGGTAAAGGTTTAAGAACAAAGTATGAGATTTAAAGTACTAATTAAAAGTTGTAGGAGGATTAGTGCACAAGGGAAACATATTTAGATGTCATGAATTTAAAGTGAGAGCAGTCAGCATGTTAGGCTGTTTTTTTCTGTTAGTTTTTGTTTTTGTGTGTCTGTTTGTTTTGTTTTTTCAGTTACATTCATTTCCAAAGGTTCAGAAGCAGAGATGATAGAATTGAATTCAGCTAGACTTGAAGTTTTTCCAGGGGAGCATTAAGAACCAGAAAGCAATAAATGAGTTAATGAAATTTTCAAGGAAGTAATTATAATTACGTATGGCCTTAAGATCTAGAGAGATAAGAAAGTAGAGACATGAGGGGGGTGAGGGATGGTAAAAATTTGAATCAATAGATTGTAAGTCCCAAAGAAGTTGAAGATTAGTATGAGTTGGGATATCATATCGAGTTGGCTAAGAGGACAGAAGAATGAGAAAGATGCTCCAAATGGAATTTTTCGGTGATCATAAAAAACTAGTGTACAATTATGGAAGGGAATGGCTTAGGTTGAGTTACAGAACAAAATTATTTTGGCAAGCAGCAAATGACAAGTAACAGAATATCTGGAATATTGGAAGTGCCATCAGCATAGGTATTAAAATTGCCAAGAATTGTGACGCACCTAATGTTGGAAAGTGACAGGAAAGTGAACTTTTCGAAGAATAAAGGAAGTGACCAAAATGTATTGTCATGTTAGGTTAAACTATGTTTCAAGAACAAAGGTTT
>NW_017732224.1:635161-638140 GCF_001890085.2 Hipposideros armiger | reverse complement strand
TTTTTTTATTTTGCAAACTCATCGCTCCTATCTGCACAGTTGAAAAAGTACCTGTAATTCTATTAAATGTCTTGTCGATGGGGAGTTCACTGTGTAGTTGGGAAGAAGACAACTGCATTGGCCCCTTATGGTGTCCTACCCAGGTCCCCTTGTATGCCTCTTACTGGTTTTGCACTAGGATGGTGTTACCTTGCACCTGAGACAACCTGCTTCAGAGGATGATCCACGGACTTTCTGGTTGTGCCTGAGATTATACACTCCCCACCCTCCCCTGCACACCTATAGCCAGTGATTGACCAGCACGACGTGCAAAAGTTCAGCTCCACAAACATTCATTGGAACAATCTTGGCAGAGCAATTTTCACACCAGAACTCTCCATGACATCAGACCGAGGCTCAGCTTCACCTGATCATACCTTTACTCACCTTTTCCTCCCTATCCTGCCTGCCTTAAGCCCTAATCACTTGCAGATGAATCTGTCTCACACTTGTCTTCTAGGAAACCCAACCTAAAATATAAGACTATCTCACATAAACAAATATGAAAGTAAAAAGCACCATAATGACAACTAACACAAAGTCTGTACCTCCTCTCTACCAGGTACCATGCAAAGAACTTTCATTAATTATCAATTATTTAATCCTTATATCAATTATTTAATCCTTATAATAACTATTATTATTATTATTATTATTACCACTGCTCCCTCCACCCCAATTTATAGATACAGAATCAAAAGTTTTAAGTGGGTAGGCAGTTTTCTAAAGGCTCTCAGTTAGCCAAGTGACCCAGATCTATAGTTTTAACTTCTTCTCTATGAATGTAGTGCTTAAACAATCTGTAAATAACATAGATTCATACAGCACAGAGTCCACTGTAAACTCTGGGTATAAAGGGCAGAGGCTGGAATCAGACAGACCTGTGCTCTTACCATGCACCCACTTATCAGNGATTGACCCAGGCATTGTGGAAATAACTGGCAATACTTAGTAACATTAAATAACAGTATGCCCTTTGACCCAGAGAATTTCTCAGCGAAATTCTCACACAATTGTGAAATATTATGTGCCATTTATTACAGAAACAACTAGATATACATATGAAAAATAGACAGCTCTTAAATGCAGTGTTGAGTAAAAAAAGATGAAAAACAGAACAAGATTTATAAACTAACACTACGTATGAGAATTAAAACATATACAAATAATTCTATATATTTTATAAGATTACATGGAAATTTAAAGACATCACACACAATAGAATGTGTTTCAACTGCATGATGAGAAAAAAGTAGAGATGAGGCGTGAAGGAAAAATAGAACAAGAGATGAGGTTTGCACACTCTAATGAGCAGTATAATGAACTCAACTTCCTGTGTATGATGCAAAATTATATTTTTATAAGTGATCGGCAGCAGCATGAGAAAGTTTTAATAGATAATTTACAAACAAAATGTAATTTGAGCAGCCAAATGATGTTTAAAATTATTGCAAATTTGAGACAAATTTTGTGTGTGTGTATATATATACATATACACACATATATATACTTATACCTATTACCTATTTATAAAAATTACATGTTATATAACCATTACTATAATCAGGTTAGAAAGATTCACCAATCCTTTATCTGTGCATTTATTTGGCTTTAAGTATTTTATAGTTTTGTAAAATTCTAACTATCATTTTTAGGCATCATTGATGTTGTAGCAGTAAACTGGATGCACAGATAATATTTCAAAAGATATCTTCAGATGGAAATAGTGCAAAATTCTGAGATACTAAGTATTTTCTGGAAGCCATGTCTTGATTATTTCTAAAATTACTCTATATTGACATAAGAAACACACTGTTGGGGAGACCAAAATTGTGATAAACATTTACAATATAGACTAAAGTACAGCAAAACAGCCCATATGGAGATGTCATTAGTAATTACACTGGGTTTCAATATTTTACTGTTTAAAAGTAATTATACTCAAATGAATATGAATTGAAGAAGGGGCTATTTAACTGGGAAAACATGTATAACCTATTCCTAAGCATCTGTTTGTGACCAATAGTGTGATTTTTTTCATGACTGAGTGATAATACCAGGAGCTCGTAGAGCACAAAGGAAAGGGTATTGGTTTAAAGAGGCTGCCATAGCTATCTATGCAGCTCAGTGACTGTGTTATTCGGGACATTTTTATTTGATATCTGTGGATAATAAATTTCTTATGATGATTAAATGAGTTAATATATGTAAAGAGCATAGAATGCTTGGTACAAAGTAACTCTGTAGATATTCATTGTTCTTTGTGAGCCTTTGCTTTCTTCCTTTTTAATATGGGGATGATATCTTGTTAAGCTTTTTTCTTCAACTTTAATATGGAATAATAATATCTAACTCACAAGATTGCCAAGAGAATAAAAATGTTTATTTAGGGTGGTTCGGGATGACCTCAGTTAGAAAGAAATGTTTGAGCAGATCTCCAAAGGCAGAGCAGGAACTAGATCTGCAGATAAATTGGGGAATGATATTCAAGACAGGGAGTAGCACCTATGAAAGCCCCGAAGGGGGAGCTTTCCTGGCATGTTATAGCATCAGCAGGAGACCAGCACTGCTAGAGCAAAGGGAATGAAGAGGATAAAAAGGATAAAATCAGAGAGATGTTGGAAACCAGACTTTAGAGATCATTTTGAGGACTTTACTCTGAAAAAGATAGAAATCCACTAGAGAGTTCTGACTATTCTGTTTTCAATTTTAAGACTAAACCAAAGGGGACAAGCACTGAATTAGGGAGAGATGTTAGGAAACTCAATAATCCTGCAAGAGGTGATGGCAGAGATGGCGAGAAGCAAAATTGTGTGTGTGTGGTGTGTCAAAGAAAAAAAGCAAAACAAACAAACAAACAAACAAACAAACTAGAGGACAATTTGATTTTTGAAGTCTGAAATCAATCCAGAAAATCAATCCAGGCTATGGAAAAAAAAA
>NW_017732224.1:631716-633111 GCF_001890085.2 Hipposideros armiger | reverse complement strand
CTGTAAAGACAGGTGGTAAATTGTTTTTTTCTCCATACTGCTGCCAAAGTCATCTTTCTAAAATGCAAATCTCACTATATCCTTGATTTACTAAGAAGTCTCTAGCGAATATACTTCACTAAATGTAAATTTTACCTCAATTTAAAGGGAAACAAAAACAAAAACAAAAACTCCCAGTGGCTCTTCATGAATTTCAAACTCCTTATCCTGGCAAATAGGACCTTTTGTTATCTAGCCCTTCCCTCCTCCAGTTCCTGCAATTTCTCTCCTTTACTAGATTGCTCCTGGACTGCCCATGCCCCCTTTATGTTGTCTCCTATTTCCTCAAAATTTAGTGTAAATAAACAGTTTCTGGAAATACCTCCCTTTTCCACCTCCACTCCCACATGTACCTCTGAATGGGATTCTACAGAACACCAAGACTTTACATCACTATCCTATTATTGTTGATTATCATCTCTCCACCTCCCACTAAGTCCTCAAGGGCAGGACCATGTATAATTTGACTTTGTATAGCTGGTGATTAAAAGTTACTGGTACACAAAGCAGGCAATTAATAAACATTTATTAAATGAATGAATGAATGAATATGCATTTGTCTTTTGTTATGGTTTTATTTATTCCTTTAGCTTTTCATGAAATGCATATTTTTCTTAATCCAACTGATTTCCTTTCAAAAGGATCAGCATGGGTTGTTGTAGCTAATGTTATCTTTTATTCCTCAGCATGTCCAACTCTCTGAGCAACCATTTTTCTTTCTGTAGAGATTAATCTGTCTTTGAATAATTAGTATTTAAACCATTGAAGCCCTTCTCTTGGCAAATTACCATGATAATAATAAAACCACAAAAATGTCTTTTTTTCAGTGCCTTAATAAAATACAATTAAAATGTAATAAAAACTCTGAATTTTCATTTATTCAATTCTGTACTTCCTGAGGGAGGTAACAGTGGTGTTACAACCAGACCAATTAAATAGCCAGTCGTAGTTAAACTCTTTAATTCACATAAAGGTGAGTGTAATTCTGTACTTATCATTCCAAGGTTGCTCATGGCTTTTTTGAATAGAACATCCATTTTTATTCAGTGCCATCCATATTTCACTATGTTGCAAAGTTCTTATTTCATTATATTTGTTAATATTATAATGAGGTTTCTATCATGTTTCCTTAGTTGCCCATTTTCTTCCAACAGATTGCAAAGTCTGAACACCATCATTTATGTAATTCCCCTCACATTGCTTAATACCATTGTCATCAGAGGGAAAAGAAAATCAAAAAAGAAAAATTAGAAGTAGAATATATATTTTTAAGTGACTAGGTTTCATTTAAAAAATACAAGAAGCAGTGTTTTCCAAACATCTAAAATATACATGAAGGATTTTTGCAGAAGCATG
>NW_017732224.1:612526-620761 GCF_001890085.2 Hipposideros armiger | reverse complement strand
ATATATATATATATATATATATATATATATATGACTTTCAAGGAGATTAGAGAGGAGGGACTTGAGTTAATCTCCTTATCAATATTTAATATTGACTTTTAAAGGAAATATCCTTGTGGCCTTTTTTCATCTTAATCAAAAGTGAATGTGTGTGAATAAGTATATTCAAAGAGATTCAATCTAAAAGTAGCAATTCTACAGCCCTCTCCTTTAATGCAAATGGCAGTTTTGAAACCCTTCAGCAGAGTAAATGTTATTTTTTAATACTGCTATTAACATTCTCTGAAAATTCAGTAATATATTTCTGCAATATTTAAAATGTATTATTTGGAGGTATATATTTTTAAACCTTTGCTGTGTTGGAATTTATCTACAATATATCGCTTAGTTGGGGCTTACCACACTGAGAGAAATCATAAAGTGGAATCTGAAGACACATTTGTTAGTGGGGAAGCAGAGAATCATGTACATTCTCAGATAATTGACAGAATCAAATGGCTGGTTCGAGCTGGCACGCACGCCAAACTCTAATTTTGGCAATGTAATCTCAAGTTTAATTATGTCAAGAGTAAGGTTTTATATTTTAAAAATAAATATGTTTACCCTTAGCGTCTGGCAGAATAAAGAAAATGTTTTATAATTTTAACAAAAATAGATTATAAACTAGGTAAAGTTAATAAAATGTTCCTAAGAGTATGATTACAAGATGAAAAATGTTAATAAGATTTTTTTTAGGGTCAACTTATTTTGAATTAATCTAGATATGAATAGTTAAATCATAGATTTGAGACATTAAAATGTAAACCCATTATTCACTTACTATTCATTGCTAAGTGACAAAAAGTATGATGAGTTAGCACCACTTTTTAAAGACTAACAAGGAAAAAATTCTTCACAGCAGTTTTTCATTACATTATCCATCTGTTATTTTTTTTAAAAAACTACACATAAAAATTACACATTCAGAATATAGATCCTACACTTTGAGCAATGATTATTTCATGGCAATCTCATCTATGTTTCAGTGAAGCAATCATAAAAGAAGATTTGGAGTTTTTGTGGTAGGCATCTCAAAATTATCCCACATTTTCCTGAAGTCAAGAAAACAATGTGACCAAGAGGAAAACCCACCCACCCTGACCAAATAAGTATTCTGAGTCTTTAATTTGATAGTAGCTATGTCTTATATATTAGATCATGTATATGCTAACAAAGCGCTCTCCCAAGCTTTCGCGTGTGTTAGAATGCTGAAACAATGCACATTTTTTTCTCCTGTAACCCACTCTCCCCCTATGCTGACCGTAAGGTTTTGAAATCCAGCCCTTTCTTTTGAGCATCTGGCATAAATCTCCGTCAGACACGAAGAAGGAGGGGCAAATTCTGTGGTCTGCATGCAAACAGCCTGACAGCTGCCAGTTTAATCCCCTGACGATGCAAAAATTTCTTCAAGGAGGGAACCCCACTTAACATGCATCCAGTCAAGCCGGATACATTTGGTTTCTTTCCATTTTAGTGCTATTAATTAAAATAAAACAGACCAGCATCCCTTTTAACATAGTTTTTTCTGAAAAAGTTAAAATTACAGAAAAGGAATTGTGTTATGCCATCATCTAGATGACTAAGATTAACATAGTAAATTTGAAACTGCATTGCATATTGACAGAACGTCAATATATTACATACTGATAACTTAAAGCTGCTTCACTGCAATAAATAGCCTGATAAAAACTTTGAGGAATTCTTAACTTGAGACCTTAAAGTGAAGATGAGGATGGGGAAAAAAAAGAGGTGTTATGGGTGGACAAAGATACATTTTATGCTTTTAATTTGTGCTTTTTTTTCTTGAAACATCCAGAGCTTTCACCAGATAATCCTCACCACCAGGGCACTAATCTGGTCCATCCTAGTGGTTCTGGGAAGAACTCCATCTGCCAGAAACTTTCTATGATTTGCTCCCCCAAAGTTATAGCTATTTTTCCTTTCATGGCAAATTCTGTGACTCAATTTTTTTTTTCAGTAATGTATTCCAGCAACTCACAAGCGGAGATACTAGAAGAGATACTACTAAGCAGAGACTTCCAGAGATAAATTCAAATACTGCTCCCCATCGATTGTTCTAGCATCCACTCCAAAACCATGGCGGAATTATTTTACTCTCCTCTGTGGTCAGCATCCCTGGGTGCTTTGGCAGTCATTCAAATTAGAGCTGAGCGTATTCTGAAATCACTCTCCATGTCTTTGTTGGGAGAAAACTTGGAAGAATCGACAATTTCCAACCCCCCTCTTTGTGTTTCTAATTTGTTAAACCCATTGCATTCCATCAAAGATAACTTTGGGACAATTAGGATCATTAGAATCACTATTAAGTACAACCCTTTATTTACAAGTCTCATTCTTATTTTATATTCTCCTCAGTCTCTCTCAGAATAATATTAATAATAGCTAACACACATATTATTTACCATCATTAGGTACTCTTCTAAGAGCTCTACAAATATTAATTCATTGTGTTAAGCACTTGGAAACCTTCTCAGATATCCACCTGGCCTCCTCTCCCCTACTTGTGCTGGGTTTCCTTTCAACTTTCAGATGAACCTCTATTGCAGAGTTTTTTGAGGAAACACCAAGGGCTGAATGACAACCTGGAATTGCATGAGAGCCAGCTTTTCATCTGGGTGAACTTCTACCAATGGAAAACAACAGATAAGGACTCACAAAGATAACTTCCCCCACCCTTCTCTTTTCTGGGGCTGTTCCTTATTGCAACCCTTCTGGGTAATTCCCAGAATAAACATGCCTGCCAAGAGAGTGCTTTGTCTATAGGCCTCTTACTGTGAAATAATACCCTGACTGGCAAACATCACCTGACATCATTTTACCTCCTTTGTTACTGCAATTTCCTTTCTTCTCTCACTATTTCCACCCTTGGTTGGAACTGTTGCCGAAAAACAGGTTCTTGGTATATACCACAGGAAAGAATGCAAGGACATGCCAAATAAGTCAAACTATCAGCAGATATATTAAAGAAAGACAGTACACTCTCAAAAAGATGAGAGTGAGCAGGCCAGGAGAAGAGCAGCTGCTCTGAAGAACAATGAGAGTTGGGGATTTATTTCACTAAAAATAAGGTGCGAAATATTCAAGACTTAGGGATGATGTTATAGGTGTTCCTAGGTGGGTCCTTCCCATTAGAAAGAGGGATTTTTGTCCTCATTTGGCTTGTTTGGAACTGTCATGGTGGCACAGGGAGTGGAGATGTTCCCCAACTGCAATGCTAATATTACAATCCATTATAATTAGCTAGAGTTCACCTTGAGGGACAAGATGGTGCCCTGGATCTGCCTTTGGCCACCAAAATCTAGCTCTGGCCCGTCTGATAGCTACACTTTTTCTTAAGGATGATGATCTCATCATCTCCCTCATTTGTCTCCTGTTTCCCTCCCTTCCTCCCCTTTTCTCCCTATTCTTTCTGCCTAGGGTAACAGAACCACCAAAATAAAGGGTTAGCCTCTTAAATCTTCCCTCATGCTCTGCTTTCTAGAAGACCTGAATTAAGGCACTCATTTAATTCACATAAAAATTCTATGAGGTAGGCACTGTGATGTGGCCCAATGTACAGACAAGAACACTGAGACATAGCATGATATAATAACTTACTCAAGTTAACACAGTTACTAAACAGCAGGCCTGGCTATAAATACAGGGAGTTGGGGGCCAGAGAACATGCTATTAAACCAATGCTGTATGAAGTTGTCTGGATCAAGAAGCCAGCTTGGAGCTAAATCTTTGTCAGCTTCATCTTTATAAGCACAAAGAATGATTAAGAGGATCAAAAAACATAGGAGAGGGTTGTCTTGGGTCCTGGACAATGCCACAATGGGTGTTTGCTAGCTCACTGCTTCCAGTAATATACAGCAGGATAGTTTTTTGGTTTTTTGTTATTTTTAGCATGATCAGTGCCAGAATATTCTAGAAGTACCAGAAAGCCATGTGAATAAGCATACTCTAAATTACTAGAGTCTTTTGAATAAAACTCTGGAAGAAATCCTACATATATTCCTCCTTCTGTCTATTCCTCATGTAATAACTTATGGCAAAATATACCTTTATTTAATTTTAAATAATTGATTCATTAATAATTTAGGACTGAGCATTTATTAATGATTATTCCCATCAATTTTCAACTGTGTATCTTTTTAGACTGAAACCTCCCTTGTAGAAATCAAACCTAATAAATCCTCAGATTCATGTAGCAGTACAGAATCCCATCAGCCAAACTTAAAAAGCAGTTCATTATTTTATAATAAAACTATAAAACAGGGAAATTGATATCGGGCTGGGAAAGTATAAAATTAATATTTGGTTTAGAACTTGAAATGTCAACATAAAGAAGTTGGGAAATCCAAGCATTAGTTCCTAGTAATATTTTCTCACTTATATACAATAATAAATCTGACAACCTACTTATTATTGCAGAATGGACTATGGTCTGCCTCAAACACATACAAACCATTCCATTCATTCCAAAAATAAGTTACAGTTCTTCCAGGAAATTGTGGAGGAGTCTCAAAACCCTGTTGAATTTTTTGGAGTTCAAACCCCATTTTCCATGTTTTTCAGGCCCATATTTAAATATTATCTTTTTGAATCCTCAATCCTCTACTTCCCACATTCGAAGCACCAGATTTTACCAATTCTTCCTTTACAGCATTTTTTCAGCTTTAATATTTTAGTCCACTCTCCGAGCTCCAGCACACTCTGTTTTTAGATTGTGATTCAACAAATACAGCCCTGAACATTACAGACGTTATTGTATCCCACAGCTTTAGGGAAAATCATTTCCCTAAATTACTATGTGAATCACATCCCCTCCCCCAAGTTGTAATGCAGCTCAGGTCCCCTTACAATCACAATTCTCTATTTGATCAACAATAGTTTTTCATACACTACTGGCTTCAAATTTTTAAATCATTTTCATGTGTTCCCCTTCCCATTTGGGACCTCCAATACTATTCTTCGGTTGATCTTCACAACCATTCACTCAAATCCTTCAATTAATGATGACATGCTTAGACAGAGTAATATCATTATTACATTTATTTTTATATTATGTTAGAACTTCTTTAGGTGTATTTGATTATTTTTCTACCCAAATCTCAATAAGTATTTTAGTTAGAGTTCTAAAGAAACTGATAAGGCTGGCCGAGTGGCTCAGTTTGCTAAGAGCTTGCTCAAGAGTGTGAGCTCTGAGCAACAGGGTTGCTGGTTCGATTCCCACATGGGCCAGTGAACTGCACCCAAGCTGAGCTGCCAATAGGTGGCAGGAGGGCTCAGCTGGTGAGAGCACGTGCTCCTAACAACAAGGTTGCCTGTTTGAGATGGTGGGCTACGCCCTCCCACAACTAAAGACTGAACCAGGCACCTTGACCTGAGCTGCCACCCCGGGTGGCTCAGGGGATAGAGCGTGCACTCTTAACAACAAGGCTGCCAGCTGGACTGCTATGGCTATGTCCACGCACAACTAAGACTGAACTCAGCACCTTGAGCTGAGCTGCCGCCCGGGATGGCTCAGTGAATAGAGCATGTGCTCTTAACAACAAGGCTGCTGGTTCGACTCCCGCATGGGATGGTGGCTACACTCACCCCAAGCTAATTGAACACAGTACATGGAGCTGAGCAGTGTGACTAGACCTGGAGCTGAGCTCGCTGTGCCCTCCCCAACTAAGATTAAAGGACAACAACTTGGCTGTTCCCCTTCCCCAATTCCCCAACACTGTTCCCCTCCCCCAAATTCCCCAATAAAATCTTTAAAAAAAAAGAAAAAGAAAGAAACTGATACATAGCCTATTGTATAGTATGTGTGTGTGTGTGTGTGTGTGTGTGTGTGTGTGTGTACCAGGGGTGCCAAAAAAATGTATACAAGTGGACACTTTGGCCAATGTCGCTCAAGTAGTAGTTCACCATAATCAGAAGTGTCTGGACGCTGATGGNAATTACATGTAAATTATGTAGATAAGCCTCCCTCAAGTGTAAATGTTGGTTACACTTAAGGACTTGCTCCCAAGGTGTACCCTATGGAAAGAGGGGGAAAGTTGTTTCATAGTGGAGAAACCTGGCAAACACTCACCAGGGGGTTTATGTTGGAAATACCTGGCAAGCACCCCCTCACCAGGTGATTAGGGATAATATCATCAATGATAAGATATGTTGATAGTCTGTACCTTTGATATATGGCATGATGAGACTGACACTTTACTTCTGTAGTTTCCCCCCAAAAATCCATAACTCCAGTCCATGAAAGAAACATTAGATAAATCCAAAATACCTAATCATACTCCCCCAAACTGCCAAGATCTTTAATAATAAGGAAAGTCTGAGAAAGAATCACAATCTAAAAGAGCCTAAGGAGACACGACAACTAAATGTAATGTGGTATCCCAGAAAAAAAGAATTTAGGTAAACATTAAGGAAACCTAAATAAAATATAGACTTTAGCCAATAATAACGTGTTAATGTTGGTTCATTGATTGTAACAAATGAACCATACAAATGTAAGAAGTTAACAATAGGAAAAATTGTGGGGCATATAGAAACTGCACTCTGCAATGTTTTTGTAAATCTAAAACTATTCTATAATAAAAGGCTTATTTCTTTAAATAAAAGACTTAAGGGCATAAACCTTAAAACATAGACTTTTTAAAAAGGAAGTCATTGTCAATCATGAGAATGTGAAAGGCATTTAATGTCATACATACAGTATAATACTATTATTCAGCCTTAAAAAGGAAGGAAATTTGGGCACATGTTGTAACATGGTTAAACCTTGAAGATATTATAAGTGAAATAAACCCATCACAAAAGGATATTCCTAGAGTAGTCAAATTCACAGAGGCAGAAAGTAGAATGGTGGTTGCCAGAGATGAAGGGAGGGAAGAATGGGGGGCTAGTGTTTAATGGGTAGAGTTTCAGTTTGAGAAGATGGAAAAAGTTCTGGAGATGGATGGTGGGGATAATAGCACAACAATGTGAATGTACTTAATGCCACAGAACTGTACACTTAAAAATGGTTAAAATTATAAATTTTATGTTATGTACATTTTACTACAATAAAAAAATAGGTGCCTAATGTCAAAATAAACTCATCCTATATAGGACTATATAAGTTCCTTGAAAGGAGGTATCAGAAATTTTTATTCATTTTATTTTTTAATACCTCTTAGTTCCTAGAATGGCACCTAAAATGTATCAGGCATTTCAGGGTGGAACATTAGGCGGTGATACTAGAGATTTAATTAAACAAGAGGGAAAAGGTGTGATTTCATAGAGAAACAGAATTTAAATGATATTATCACAACTATTTCATTTGATGATCCCAACTTTTAATCAATGTAATGGACATGAGTGGGTTCACACCTTGGAAAGGGTAGAATTGCAACAGGAGTATTTTTCTTTAAAAGTTATACCAGCAAACATTAAAGGCGTTCTTTCAACAGTTGCCCTTAAAATATTTTTAAAATAGAAAATGCAGTTTCTATGCATCTGGTAATTTAAAATTACAAGTAAGTTAACATGTGTTACCTTACAAGTAAGCCAAGGCAACTCAAGTAAATGCTTTTCCCCATTATGGAGAAAAAGCAACATTTTGAGTGAAATTTGAAATTCTTACATGCCCTTGTAACTATAATATATATTATGTCGAAGCATGGACTATCACTTTTAAAAATCAACAAGTCATATTCCAAGGGCTTTTTTTGAACTATGTCTGACCTCTAGGCCTAGGTTCCCATTCTCTATTTGGGCTACAACATCCCTGGAAGACTCCACCATCCACTGTAGAACTAAAATGTGTGATGGACATGGAGCTCTCTGCATCCATTTCCAGAGAGCCTTCCCTTACAAAATCAAAGTCACCAAGGGTGCAATTATCCACAGATTTTACCCTTTTGTGTGACATTGTAACGTCTACTTTTAGACATTACAGTACTCCCAAATGTCAGATATTTAAAGCACCTTTAGAATTGTTAGCACAGTGACAATTTGGCATGTAACCTGAGGGCAACATTTTACTGACCAGTATCAAGAATGAATAAACAATAGTGCCAGTACAGTAGCTAAAATTAATCAACTCCTCAAATGTTAAATTTTAAAATCTATTTTAAAATATCTAATGTAATCATTTTAATTGATAAAATTGGTTGACAAAACCATGTGCCAGGCATTACATTAAATCCTTTA
>NW_017732224.1:608216-611690 GCF_001890085.2 Hipposideros armiger | reverse complement strand
TATATATATATATATATATATATATATATATATATATATATATATGGTCTCTCTCTCTTTTTAATTTTTGTTGATAGGTCCTTCTGTTCTTCTCTCATTTCACATGTCTGTTTCCCCCATACTCTTATTCCCTAATCTTTTTCTCTTCCTTCCCCACTACCTTTCCTTTGGCTATTAGTTCTGTTGAGTCTTCCCCTCCCTTAGAGGAGAAGAAAATCACCTAAAGAACTTAGAGTTAGAGAAGGATGATTCAGAATAAAACACTTTAAAATGCACCCCGATGTTCTGTTCCTATTTCCACCTACAATTACTCAATCCTTCGGTCTAAGCTATTCCTTCTAAATATTCTTTTGGCTCTAAAGTTTAAATGAGTACAAAATTCCATTTTAGTTCTTTCTCACCTCATCTCCTCTTACATACATTATCTGCCAAAAATAATGAATATGGAGCAATAACACCTGTATTTGCCATTGTATCAGAATTTGTGTTATTTTATCAGTTTTTAATAGTTTTATGCCTTTCAGTTTATATTTTCCAGCCAATGACAATGTCGGCTAATATTTAGCCATTAAACAAGACCATTTTACCTTAATAAAGTAAATCTTAGGCGAAATTATTTGTGCATAACCCTGGTTAGGCTGTAGTTTATCTTTCCCATTTAAAATATTTTTCTAATTTTTTTCTCCTTCTGACATTTTTCATCTCACAAATTTTGGTTATTATTTTTGAAATTGTATAAAAGAACAAAATAGGAAATTAATAGAGTAATCTGCCAATATATTATAGAATATAAAAGTGTCACTGATTAGACATTAAAGTCATAATTAAGTTTTATGAAATTTTTAAACAGCGTTTATTAGGACATCTCTAGTCACATCCACTCAGAAAGATAAACATACATTTACACATATATACTAGATGAAACACATACACACTTACCCAGTGATGTAGCGTCCAGCTAGTTCTTCAGTGAAGGGCTTGCTACCCAGCTGCTGGAGGTATGTCCACAGCCAGTCTTTATGATGGTCTTCAGAGATCACCTCAGGAGCAAAGCATTACTGCTCAAGGTCACCTTTCCCTAAGGTCACGTTCCTACTCCTAGGCAATGACATTGCCCATGACTGGAAGACATAGGAATTTAAAGGTCTGGCTATTGTGACCCAACTGAGGGCAATTCTGAAAGACATTCAAGCTCCAAAACAACCTGTGAGGTCAGCTGAGATGTGTTAGTTAGGCCTGCCCTGCAGCTGTACTTCCTTTCCTGACCAATCCCGTTCCTTCAGGCCTTTCCACGGGGATTGGTCTAGGGGTGCTTCCCTATAAGCATTCTGCAAGCTCAACACCTCCTCAGAGTTTGTTTTCTGGGAATCCGATAAAAAATGTCCTAATGCTTTTATTTTTCTTATATTTAAAATATTTAAGTAAACTGTTTTTAAAAGGTTACACATACCTTTTAAAAAAATTAAATTCCCCTTAGTTGCAAGCAATTCTGCAGCCTTCACATCATTCAAAGTAGGTAAAGTGAAGAGACGTTTCAAAACCCTATACAATTCAACAGTCAAATGTCATCATGTGCACACTCACACACACACACACACACACACACACACACACACACAAACATTTTGCCCATGAGGATAATAATTCCATGAAAATAACTAAAGTGGGGGAAAAACCTACAGTAAATACACAACTCATAATTAAATATTTCAATTAAAATGAAAGTTATTTTAGCCAATTGAAATTAGAAATACAGTGTATCTTCACTCTTTCAAGGAAAAAAAAAATGGAGAAACAGTAAAGGTGAAATGTAAGCTGAAAGAAAGGAAAACAAGTGAAACCCAGATGGCAGAAACTCTCTGACCTATGGTCCTTGACCTTGGATTCAAATGGATAGAATACCTTGACACTCTCAGCGCAGCTGAGGCAGGCAGCAGCTGGTCCTAAATAACTGCAATTTGCTACAACACAGAAAATAATATAAATTTCTCTTCAAAGACATTTTCAGAACTAACTAATTAAAATTGGTTATATCAGTTAGTGCATCTGGACATGAAGAGCAAGAAATAGAAAATAAAATCATGACAAGAGTACAGACAGGGTGGGGAGAAGAGCTCTCAGAATAGAGAACTAGAACAGTCTTTTCTCTGCCTTTGGAACATTTCCCCAATTATCATTATATGACCTAACAAAAGCGTTCCTATAGTGAAATTCATGGACACCTTTGTGTTGTAGCACCCATTTTAACTCTTAAGTTCATCTAAGGTTTCTACAGCCACTTGGGATTACAAAATAACAAAAATAACTCTTGAGAAAACATTAAGATATTGCATAATTCTTCCAGCATTTTTTTTGCATTTGAAGTCCATGTTTGCCGCTGACTTTCTCATTACTGATACTATAATGGGAACCATGTCAAAATATATTTTCAGCTAAACAGTCATCACCCAACCCCAACCCCCAAAATCGCCCTGACTGCCTCTGAGAGATTCTGATTGTAGGTATGGCCTGAAACACATTATAAATTAGAAATGCAATCTAGTAACTTTAATCTTAAGATATAGACTGGACCATGGATTTTGATAGATGGTGACAAATTAGAAATAATTTATTGATTCATCTCATTATTTAGTAATAGAACTGATATCAGACTAAAAAGCTGACTAAAGCCATATCAGATTTTCACAGGCTTTTTCTATACCAAGTTTTCTCTGACTCATTCTCTTTGTGCTTCTCCTTTGATCTGCTTCTCATGCTCAGGCTCCACATTTTAGTTTAATTAAAGAGGATTGGGAAGTGGGCACTGATGGATGGAGTGCTGATCACACTGTAGAGAGGAGAGAGTTACAAGGGGTAGGTAGTATTTGTGGGGAGTGGGGAAGAGATTTTTGTAGGAAGAAAAGAAAACTGCTGTTGTCTCTACCTGGAATTCAATTAGTCATGGTCTCCTGTTTCCATCTTACACCATTAATTGAGAAAAGAAGATTTACTACACTGTTTTATGCTCTCTAAACATGTGGGTGGAAAAACATGAGAAAGAGAAAACCAGAGAGAGAGAGAGAAAGAGAGAAATAGAGATATAGATAAAGAGAGTGAGATTACAAAGAAAGCCTACAGTCAGCTGTGGTAACAAATCTTAGGAGTTTAAACAAGAAAGGTTTATTTTCTGTTAATCCTATATGTCCATCACAAACAGGGAAAGGGAGCTTCTCATGTCATCTTTATTCAGGGACCCAGCCTCACTGTCTGGAGGAGGACTAAGGTAAACTGCACTCAGCTCTTAAATGCTTCTGCTCACATTTTGCTGGTCAGAGCAATCCATGTGGCATGCCTAAATTCAAGGGGCAAGAGGCAAGTTTCTTCTGTGTACAGAAAAAGGAAAACCTAAAATCTTCAGGGAGAAATTTAATGTCTACTACAGCTTGATTATTTTCAAATAAGAGTATGAGATTATGTAGATAGATAGATGATTGA